>NC_139931.1:493412-573412 GCF_963514095.1 Eutrigla gurnardus
GTGAGCAACCACCAACATCTCTTTTTCTACCAAATTTCACGTTCACACACTCGTTCTCTCATTGAGTTCCTCATGTGTGCACGCATGCAAATACAGATTTCAAGTCACAGTTCAAACAACCCCAGCAGATTTGGATTAGGTCTAAAATCCTGCAGAAGTCCAGTCGATACCGGCTCCAGCACCAGTAACACCAATACGTTTAGCTTTACCTCCATTTGTAGACTTGACTTCCTGAAATCTGCAGCCGCGCCTAAGCTCAGCCTCAGAAGTACAGCAGCGTTGCTACATGTGCATCACAAGACATCTCGCTGCTCGGAGCCTAATTGAATCATCCTTTATAGAGTGAGCCCTAATTTTATCAGGAGCCTGAATGCATGTCAATAATCTCTGCTGCTGCTGCTGTGATGGAAAACACTGCAAAGCAAACATCCCACTAACTTGAAACAGGAGAAGGCATGAGGAGGTGATGTTCTGGTATCTCTACCTGTTATCATACAACAATCCTAAATGGTATAAACTGATCCAGATGTTCAGACGATGCTGCAGGCCTACCTGGGAGTCGTGTCGGGGGGTTCTGCTGAAGGAGCTTCGGTGACAGACAGCCTGCCACCAGAATGAGGACTCAGAGGAGAGGGAGGTTAAAGTACATTACAAAAGGGACATGGAGGAAGTGAGAGTTTCAAAGAAGGTGGAAGTGGGAGGTGTCATCGTGTGACATTTCAGGCGGAAACACTGAAGAAGGCAACATGAACCGGAAGACGGTGCAAGTTTTATAGTGTTTCATAAGATTGTATGCAGATAAATGAAAGCAGATTCAAGGACAGAATCACTATAGATCTGAAAGTCACCATTAACATGTGATTATTACATGTTATTAAAAAGCTGCTGAGATGCACCTCGAGGAGACGCCTGCAGGAAACTTCTCGATTCTTCTCGTTTTCACAGAAGTGGTGAGGAGCGTCTCTCTCTTGGATCATTTAAAGGATATTACACTGAACACTGTTTGAAAGTACAGAAGCACAACGTTAATTTCACTCATGGCGATTAGGGAGAGTCCCAGTTGCATTATGGGAAATGTAGAACGCAGTCTATTTGGATTTCGGTTCTGAAAAGAGAAGACAGCATGGAAGTGCCTTGATCTTCATTCTTTCTAATGGCCATCAGGGGGCGACCCCTCCTATTGAAAGGACCTTATCTATACTTGTGAGGACCCTCCTCTGATATAATGCATTCCTTAATATTCTGCTGGTAGCCATATCTGTCCCAAACGCCATCACTTCATCAGACATAATAAACAATGAATTAGTGAGTTTGGGCCAAACACATGGCTTGTGAGGTCACAGTGACCTTTGAGCACCAAAATCTAACCCGTTCATCCTGGAGTCCGGGTCCACGTTGGTGCCAAATTTGAAGAACTTTCCTCCAGGCCGTCCGGCCGGAGGGACCACATGGGATAAAATAATGCCAACACAGAGAAGAACCTCATTTGAAATACTGCACACCGACCTATAACCCCTTATCTTAAAATATAAACACTAAACTTTTACATCACACTAACAAGGTCATTAAATATTGGTTTTCAGCTTTTTCTTTCTTCTGTCATTGTGGTGACATTTCATCCCGATTCATTTACATTTACATTTAGGTCATTTAGCAGACGCTTTTGTCCAAAGCGACTTACAATAAGTACATTTGTCAAAAGAAGGAAACAAGGAAACCACGACGAATCATTGCCGATAAAGTAAGAGCTAAAAGTAGAACAAGTGTTAGGTCCTCATCTGAGTAAAGTAGTACTTCAAGAGTAACAGTGCTACGATCAGAGTGCTATAGGTAAGGGGGGGGGGGGGGGGGGGGGGGGGGTCATGCTAGTCGAGGTGAAGTCTCGTTACATTAAATATATTTTGTTTAGTTATTTGAACGGAAGTTTTTCTGAGCCTTTTATCGCAGAACATTTTTTGGGGGATACTTTAGGATGGGAGTCAATATCACTATTTATCACATGACTGGGATGCATATCAACCTTTAACCCTGAAACTGAGGAGAGAATCAGCCTCAGTTTCCTCTCCTAAAGCATCAAACTGTTCATCACACACACACACACACACAGACACACACACACACACACACACACACACACAGACACACACACACACACACAGACACACACACACACACACACACACACACACAGACACAGACACAGAGACATACACACACAGAGACATACACACACACACACACACACAGACACACATACACACACACACACACACACACACACACAGAGACATACACACACACACACACACACAGACACACACACACACACACAGACACACACACACACAGACACACACACACACACACACACACAGACACACACACACACACACACACAGACACACAGACACACACACACACACACACATACACACACACACAGACACACACACAGACACACACACACACACACAGACACACACACACAGACACACACACACACACACACATACACACACACACAGACACACACACACACACACACACACACACACACACACAGACACACACAGGAAAGAGATTCCCTCTGGGCAGGTTTAAAAATATAGACTTCAGTTTATTGCACAATCGTTGCTGGAGACTGAGGAGTGCGAGAGCCGGTCTGTTACAGGACGTTGGACAGATGTGTGAGCTACAGCAGGAACAAAGTGCACGTCTGTGTTCATGCACATGAGAATGCAAGCACACAGACGGGACCACGAGGCACTCTGGGGATGCTGTTTGCATCCCCGTCAGCGCTGAGGGTGAGAAACAAAGCACATTTGGAAAAAGATACAGATGTTCAGCTCGTTTGGGATCTGTTTGGGAAATCTATATATATATGTATTATATATATAAACAACCAGCACGGACAGTATCACAATCATGTTCATGTGCCTGCAGTGTGCTACAGGAATGCCTGCATCAGTGCACACAAACGTCCACTAGGTGGAGCCACACTCACTCCGCTGCCGTTTTAAAAACGCTGTGACATTGCAGATATGAAGAGACAATAACAGACAGACCCTCGTCAAAGCTCCCTTCATCCTAAAAGGACAGGGCTCGTCTTATTATCTGTACACCAGTGTCTTCGTTAGGATCCACAGAATATCAGTAATCATAATCATCAGTATAGAACAATACAGGTAGTCCATTATAAACAGGTCATTAACAGGCTAGCCGGCACCTGTGTTATATTAAAAAATGAATCTTGTTTAGTTAGTGATGTGTTCCATACATCATGTGTTTTTTTAATTTAACATACAGACAAAAGGACATTTTCCCAGCAGGTTCTACTCCTGTAACATGTTTCCACCCCCGCCTCCCTTCTGTCCCATCAGCCTTGACCAGACAGAGAGGGCAGCGGAGGGAGCTGGACGCCTGGCAGCCATGTTTCAGACAGTAGAGGCCTGTGGATGGTCCAGCTACTGTTATGGCACCCTGAGAAGTGGGAGACCCAGGATGATGGAGCCAAGCCCTCTCCGTCTACAGCTGACCAGAGAGCTGCTGCGTATCCTCCGGCTGATAATGCATAGATAGACCAGGTAGTCACGAGGTATTCACATGCCCACCGAGATTCTCTCTTTCTCCCACGTGTCTTAAAAAAGTGGTTACATTTAAATGAGCATTCTTAGTAATGGTCACAAAACAACTACATTAGCACTGAAACAACGTCAGTATGTTTCTCTGTGTCGTTACGTACATATGAACACAGCTATGTAGACTTGGATAATAATCTGAAGCACCGAGCCGATCTGCTTCCCATCGTTGGCTTTGGCTGTGCCCCTCTCTTCTTATCCTATATGTTTATTCCCTTAACATATTGTGTATCAAAAAATGAATCCAGGTATATCGTTTGCACTGTATGTATCGTTAATCTACATCCATGTATTTACATTATTTATATGGACTTTAAATAGGTTTCAGAATGGTAATTTACTTTAATCCGAAGCCCTTTTGAGAATGAAGAACAGTGCAGGTTTGTATGACCTCTGACCTGATCCGTATCTGATCCGTTCAATCACATTTCCAGGATGAACGATTAGCTATGAGGCCTCAGTTTCTGTTTTATAGCTACTTTCATGCATTTCTTTTTTTTAAAGTTTCATTCCATGTCCAATAATACATTAGTTTCAGCGTTTACATTGTACCACGGTCATAGAAGGTAATAACGGCTGTGTCATAGTGAGATATCTGACTCTGTGTGGAGGGGGGGGGGGGCTGAGTGTACGTGATTATTAAGACTGGGAAATCCTTCTTCACCTATGACTCAGTGTTAGCACAGGAAGCAGAGGACGCGCTACACCGAAGACTAATTTGGCGAGATGAAGCGGGGCTGACGGGATTGGCACAACTAGTCGGCGGGCGGCTGTTGTCATGGGAACGAGTGCAACGTCATAAAGAAAGTAAAGTGTGCCTGCGGAAAAAGAGATTGCACTTCATCCACCAGTCTTGAGCAAAAACAGGAACTTTTACTCAAGAGCTGAGGCTGAAACACACAGAGGACGTTTCCACGGTAACGGGTACGTGACGGGAGGGCAGAGGGTTCATTCCTGTGTGGATGGGCCAACTTTATAAAAACACACAACAACGCATTCATAATGGCAATCATTGGCACCGTTCTGTGGCAGCAATAGCTGACCTTTATAAACCATCAACATCTGGAGTCGATCACAAATAGAGATCCAAATACGCCGAATCATCGTTCATTCAAAACAGAAAACACTTTTTCAGAAGCAGGATGCACACATTTTAAGTGATGGAGCAATGTTTGGTTGTTTTTGCTGATTATTGCTCATGTTATGTGAACTGCAATGCATAGAGATCTTTGTCTACGATATAATTGAGTGGCCGAAGAGTCAAAAATGAACTTGATGTGTTCGCCTGTGATCCTGCACAGCAACAACGTAAACGGTTTGAGCACTGTGTCCGCAAATAAATACATAATAAATAACATATATTACAGTATTTGGTGCATATTGTGCCATTTCACAAGTTTTTTGTTGTCTGTTGTTTGTCTACAACACAATTACAATCAAGTTACCTTAAAAGTTGGCAATTTTAAAGTGGCAACCCCTTCAACAGTGCATCTCGCTCCAGTGTAAAACTAATCATCCTGTTAGTTCTGTCACTTTAAATGCACGAGACTTTCTGCAGAACTAATGTGCATAAAAGATTTTAAAACTTATAAAACCTCATCTTCCATGAAAGGAAACGATCACGACAATTTCCCTGACAACGGGAAGTTAAATGAACGTACAAGAAGAAATAAGTAAGACTCATGCTTATTCCCATAAGCAAACAGTAATGCCGTTTGTAAACGCGTGCACTTCCTGTTCTGATGAAACACGAGCTCAGGTGGAAACCCAAACAGATAACACTGTACGACTGACTGCAACGTGCGGTCCGAGCCACCTGAGGGGAGGAAACTCAGATCCGCTCGGTCAGGAATGAACCCCCGTTCCAGCCGTCTCCACTTCCTCATCGTCTTTTACAGAACGGACAGAAAACATGACGACGCAGTCCAGTAAAACCCAGTCGGATGGACGTGGTGAAAAGTCTACGAGTGTGCAGCACTGACAGTATGCACATGTAGTATAAAAATATAGAGTGTGTGTGTGAGAGATATGAATGTGCTGCATAGGTAGCAACAGTGACATCTGAGAGCATGTCATATCTGGACTGTCTTATCCAACCGCATCGACCTCAAGTAAAACTTCTATTGTTAAGTAAAGGCTTGAAACTAACTAATAGTCCGATACGCAGCCATTCAGTGTAGTGTTTAAAATGTGTGTGTGTGTCCGGACACACCTGCGGGTCCATGTTAACGCAGAGGGAGTCAAAATGCTTGTGCGTGTTACTCGCCGTTCACACAAAAGCATCCCGATGGACGTAGATATGAACATCCAGGTCTGAACACATGCACGTAACACACTGTTTCACCATCACTCCTCCTCTCCCCCCCTCCAGTGCTTCCTGTGTGGGGGGATTGGGGGTCAGTCTGAGGGACAGTTGTAGCTGTTGATCCAGAGCAGATCATCGAGCACTCCCCAGTGCAGGTAAAGGATGGATCCCACCACCAGTACATGCATGATCTGGTGGCTGTTGCACCAGTAGTCAAAGAGGCCCGGGCGGAAACGCTCCGGGATGCGCATGATGTTGATGACCCCGCCCAGCACGGCCAGCGCATCCATGGTGAGGAAGTGACGCAGCGAGGTGGGGCTGCCGCCGCCCACGCCGGCCCAGCGCAGCAGGAAGAAGGAGAAGCGGAACAGCGCCTGCCAGGCGAAGGAGCGCAGCCGGCGGACGCTGCTCCGGGCCGTGACGGCGCAGTAGATGGCGTGGCTGGACAGCAGGATGTAGACCAGCAGGGCCACGGTGCGGATGAACGGGTAGCACAGCAGCGTGCTGTAGACGATGGGCAGCGCCCCTGAGAACACAAAGGGAGAGTCAGCATGGACAGGGAGGTGATGATGCCCGACTCAGCAGCAACGCCTGGTGCAGCTGTTTGCATGAGTGTGGTGAGCAGCACTCACATCCTCTGACGTCAAAGCGCCTGACTGTGTTTAATGCAGCACTCAAGTCAAAGTCACGTGGAAGTTTCTAATGACCTTACACTTTCTAGATATAGTCAGTATAGTAGATATAGATATAGTATGGAAAATCTGCATGGAGTCCATATGGAGAAAACTATCTGAAATCAATTATTCCATAAGCTGACAGTTAATCAGTAATCATGTGTGTCTGAACCCGGGTTTGCATGTTCACCCTTCCTCCCACAGTCCAAAGACAAGCAGGTCCACTGAAGACTCAACGCCCTGAACACAGTCAGCGATGATGCAGCATTTAAATGTGACCCAACTATGAAGCGTGTTGGTGGGTAATGGCTTCCAGGATGGCCTCCATGCAGCAGCAGGGCCCTGTCATATATTCAATAGCATAAGTGTATAATTATCAGAATAATATGTTTAGTATGGTCAAGCTAAATTGTTTGTACTTGACTGTGTAAATAAGTAGTACTGCCTTGTCATTTTGGTTTAATAGGCTCATACAAGCAGCACGGACACATCAATAACGGCTTTAGAGCTTGGATGGTTGTTTACACGGGCTAATTGACTCACTAGGCAAATATGTTCTAAAAATCAGTTCTGGTACGCCTCCAAGAAAAACACTCCTGTGGTGAATCATTGACGATCAATGAGAAAAGGTTCCACCTTCAGAGTAAACAGAGATAAGAGAAGAAGCCTCACCCAGCGTGTTGATCATGCAGATCCCACACACGTCCAGCTTCAGGAGGGTGTGGTAGACGGGTTCCCCCCCCTCGTGGTTCATGAAGAGGTGGTACAGCACGGAGCCCAGCTGGGGCGACAGGCAGGCCAGGAAGTGCACCACGCCCAGCCATGTGACGCTGATCTGAGACCAGGGGATGTTGAGAGGCAGCAGCACCAGGAAGCAAACCAAAGGGATGCCTGGAGACGTGGAAGACGCTGTTAGAGCTGGGATTAAAGACGCTTCACAACGCCTTTGTCATACAAGCATTGTGCTGGGTCTTCCTTAAGTTATTAGAGAGTTTTGACTTTAATACAACATATTTTGAAGGACTTTTTAATGTTAGAAGTATATTCTCGGGGGCGTCCACTGATCAACAGGAAACAAAGCCTGAGGTTTCTCTTTTCACTTTCAAGCACCGAGAAAAGACATGGAAACTTTGACAAAACCAAATGAAGGTGTCATGTTCACTGTGATGGGTTATCTGCCCGGGACTCTTTTTTAAACTCACAATAACGAGCCATGAAGAGTGTGAATAATGTGGAAACCTACATCATTGGGCATAAACGTATCGGGACAGAGTTGAAGACAAAGCTCCGACTAAACTCTTAATCCGATGCTTATTTCAAATGTGTGCATCGTGCTCTGTGGGGGAGAGGCGTCGCTGCTGTGAGCAACAATCCATCTTAGAATTTGATCCACTATCATTTATCACTCTGACACTGCCTTTCCCAATGTCACAGCGTTCGTCTGGGCCAGGTGATACGGGCGAGGCCTTCTACTGTAACACATCTATTTTAAGTGTGTTATCTCTGCCCCCCCCCCCCCCCTCGTCCTGAGCTGACTGAATGTACTCCACTCGGGGTTGAACCTCCCTGAAGTCAAGAACGCTGTGAAGTGTCTGACAGCTGAGCCGTTTCACAGGATGTTTCCCTTCACATGCAGGGAAACCGGAGTTCCAGCTCTGCATCTTTACTTTTTTTTCATTTACACTGGGTTTAAGCTCGCTGCCTTATTTGGGCGATGATGTATGCGAGGTCACATGCTCCGCTGACGTCACTCGAGGCGTGTATTAAAGACTTTAGGCTCATGCTAACTGCGTGCCATGCTAGTGGCAGTCTCATCATGTGAGACTGAGAAACTGCTAACGAGCCCACACATCAGCCTCACCTCCGGCTGCAGATTAACAGATTACTGCCATTCATTCTGTCTTGTGCCGACCTATTAAAAGAATGGCATATTGTTGTGTAACCGTGACATTTGGACCAGATGGAAGAAGCCACTTCTGGCTCGTGGTGTGTTCAGTTCAAACATTTACGTCACACTTCAGGCTTCAGGTCCATTTATAGTTAATTGAATTATTAATCAAAATTCACTCTTCAATTTGGCACACGTTCAATACACAACGTATGGTGCATTACTGAAAGTGAAACGTGGTTTTAAATCGGTTCTCTGTCATCCATCCAACACCTGATTACACTTTTAAAAGACTTTTTCAGACTGCGTCCGGGAAAATAATCACTATTATTGCTATCACGAAGAAGAGTATTCAGCTATTTCACACAAGTTAAACGTGTAATAAAACATGTACAAGTTCTGTATCTGTGGATCTGTTTCTGTGGATCTGTATCTGTGGATCTCTACTGTATCTGTGGATCTGTATCTGTGGATCTCTACTGTATCTGTGGATCTGTTTCTGTGGATCTCTACTGTATCTGTGGATCTCTACTGTATCTGTATCTGTAGATCTCTACTGTATCTGTGGATCTCTACTGTATCTGTGGATCTGTTTCTGTGGATCTCTACTGTATCTGTGGATCTCTACTGTATCTGTAGATCTCTACTGTATCTGTGGATCTGTTTCTGTGGATCTCTACTGTATCTGTAGATCTCTACTGTATCTGTATCTGTAGATCTCTACTGTATCTGTGGATCTCTACTGTAGCTGTGGATCTGTTTCTGTGGATCTCTACTGTATCTGTAGATCTCTACTGTATCTGTATCTGTAGATCCCTACTGTATCTGTATCTGTGGATCTCTACTGTATCTTTATCTGTAGATCTCTACTGTATCTGTGGATCTCTCCTGGATCAGTGCTGCTGTAAGTTAACAGTCGTAGTCACGTCGACTCCCTGAAGATCACCTGCTCACCTTCAGGCCGGTTACTCACTGTGAGTGTATAAGTACTCACCGTGAGTGTATAGTGTATATAGTACTCACCGTGAGTGTATAGAGTGTATTAGTACTCACCGTGAGTGTATAGAGTGTATTAGTACTCACCGTGAGTGTATAGAGTGTATAAGTACTCACCGTGAGTGTATAGTGTATATAGTACTCACCGTGAGTGTATAGAGTGTATTAGTACTCACCGTGAGTGTATAGAGTGTATTAGTACTCACCGTGAGTGTATAGAGTGTATTAGTACTCACCGTGAGTGTATAGAGTGTATTAGTACTCACCGTGAGTGTATAGAGTGTATTAGTACTCACCGTGAGCGTATAGAGTGTATAACTACTCACCGTGAGTGTATAGAGTGTATTAGTACTCACCGTGAGTGTATATAGTGTATTAGTACTCACCGTGAGTGTATAGAGTGTATTAGTACTCACCGTGAGCGTATAGAGTGTATAACTACTCACCGTGAGTGTATAGTGTATTAGTACTCACCGTGAGTGTATAGTGTATTAGTACTCACCGTGAGCGTATAGAGTGTATAACTACTCACCGTGAGCGTATAGAGTGTATAACTACTCACCGTGAGCGTATAGAGTGTATAACTACTCACCGTGAGTGTATAGAGTGTATAGAGTGTATAGAGTGTACAGGTACTCACCGTGAGTGTATAGTGTATTAGTACTCACCGTGAGCGTATAGAGTGTATAACTACTCACCGTGAGTGTATAGAGTGTATAGAGTGTACAGGTACTCACCGTGAGTGTATAGTGTATTAGTACTCACCGTGAGTGTATAGAGTGTATAACTACTCACCGTGAGTGTATAGTGTATTAGTACTCACCGTGAGTGTATAGAGTGTATTAGTACTCACCGTGAGTGTATAGAGTGTATTAGTACTCACCGTGAGTGTATAGAGTGTATTAGTACTCACTGTGAGTGTATAGAGCGTATTAGTACTCACCGTGAGTGTATAGAGTGTATTAGTACTCACCGTGAGTGTATAGAGTGTATTAGTACTCACCGTGAGTGTATAGAGTGTATTAGTACTCACCGTGAGTGTATATGTTCCCCAGCTCGTTGTGCAGGTAGAACAGGCTCCGGACGCAGTCCTGCACGGAGGAGATGGGCCGGTATCCCGTGAGGACGTACTTGTTGAACTGGAGGTGTGGAGGTGAACTGGCCCAGTCCAGCAGCCTGGGTCCGTTTAAGTAAGCCATGGCACACAGGGCAGTCAGCAGGACCCCGCCGAAGAAGTAGAACACCGACTGTACCCCCATGTACACATTCAGCAGGATTATTGCAACGAAGACCTTATGGGAAACCATTGGTGTTCTTTTTAGGGGGACTTCTATTGTGCCGTTAGCCCCCCTCCCTGCTAGCGTTTGGGTGCTAGCAAAGCTCGCTGCCCCCCCCCCACCCACCCGGGGACGGAGGCTCTCAGCGCCGCCGCTGCTCGCTCTGGACCGCCGGTACCGGTGTGAGTGCCCCCCGCGGGGCTGCAGCCTGACGCGGCCAGCCGGCTCCCTGCTGCGCGCTCGGGACGGGCATGACGTCTAAAAGTTAAATAGAACCAAATAAAAGCGTGGTGTGTTCCTCCGTCATGTTGAAGCCGCTGCCTCGGTAGCTGGCGCCGCGGTGCGGGGACGCGTCCCCGGCGGCGGGGATGCTGCGGACGAGCCGCCGTCCATCCGACTCCAGGTGATGCTAGCTTGAGCCGCGGTCAGACGAGCAGCTTTCCCGTTGGAATGGGACGCAAACGAGCGTCATATGCTCGGGTCAGGACGAGATTTCGTAACGCTTTTATATAAAAAAAATAAATAAAAAAAGAAGATCCGTGATTCTGGATCTGGACGTGCGGGCTAGCAAAACGCCGGGTCGGCTACCGATGTCCTGTGAGCGGGGATGAGGAAGCAGACGCCCGGGGACTCCAAACACACGCCGGGTCCTCGCAGCTCATATTCGGCCTCTTCAACCTCCGTGTCACCGTGTTTCCCTCCATTATTCCGGTCCGGCTCTGTTCGTGGAAATGCGGCGTCTTCTCAGGCGGCCTTCAGTCCCCCTGCATCGCCTTGCTGCTTGAACGAGCGTCAAGCGTGAGATCACAACCACGACACTTCCGCTCACGGATTTCAAAATAAAACTCAAGCGTTCGTTATAGACTGCGACTGTATGTTCAGACATTGCATTTCACGTCCTCATGTGAATGTACATGTATTATGTGTATATGTGGTTACAAGTGAATATATATATAGTTGTGTAAATATGAACATAATAATAATTTATTTTTTTATGTATTTAAGTATTGATCTTCCCTCTCTCCACATGTACTCCTGCTCTGGAATTTGTTCATCTTTTTAGCCCTTAGTTTTCTTTTGGTAACTACTGTGTGAGAACAATATGAACTCTTTGTGAGGGGATTTTCTCTCCTGATTCCCTCAGTGTGAGATAATACGTCATTTTATGAAAAACATTTAATCTGAGTTAGTGTCTGCTTCTCCCGGCGAGGCAACGTCACAAACAAGACACTAGCGTGTCTGTCAGGGCCGAACACAAAGATATATAATCATTTCCTATCCCCAATGCATCACCTCCATCCTAGGACTTCTGGCCTCCAAAGCAGCTTCACACTTGTCCCACTTGGTAATCCAGCTTTCTAAAAAAAAAGAGATAAAAAGACATTTATATAAAGATACACATTTTATTTTGAAGGCGAACGCGTTTCACTTCTGGTCTGGTTCCGTTTTACTGAGTGAGATTCATGCTGCTTGGCGGCATCGGCAGGGTAAATGCCAGTACTGACAGAGCTCAGCTGCCTTCACTGCACTGAAATATTGAGATTACATGATGAACAGAAAGATCATTATTAGCATTGGCAGTGTTGAGATCCACAATATATCCATATTAATATTGATTATCGTAACAAAACGTGCACATTTCTTCTGTAGTTATATTATAGTTGGGATGAAAAAATGTTTCTAAAGGCCAAAATGTGGAATTCTCTGAAAACCATGATCATAGTGGGGAAATACTTTTTAAATTCTGGGGTCTCGGATTATAATCATGATCTGTTGTTGTTGCAGGTCTATGGTGGTCTCTATCCAGACACGATAGTTGCTTGACTTCTCATTTCAAACAACAGCTGAACTTGTGACATTATGGGGGGAATTCTTCCATTATTACTGCACAAAAGCAATACAGGACTTCGATTTAGACGTTTCCGAGGAGCACTTGAAGGCAGCATGTGACGCGCATTAATCCTCCAACAGAAAGCGGACTGTTGAGGATCCGGATGAATCACACCACCTCCACCTCTCACCCTGTCTCTGCTGCTCGGACCGCACCTCAAGAACCAGCCCCCCCCCAGCCCCCCAGCCCACACGTCACGTGGTCATCGGATGTGGTTGACATGACGCAATGAGTCTCAATTCTGCAGAAAGTGGAGGAAGAATATAACAATACATTGTTTAATACCTTCATACTGTGCAGTTGTTCTATATTTCATATTTCATTTAGTTCATTTCCTGCTGTTTTATACACCTCCTTTGTGCTGTCAAAATGTATTTTTAATGTATGAATTCATGCATTTAGCATTTGTTGCCTTATATATATATTTCACTGCTTGTACTATTAATATAACAAATTGCATCTATTGCATCTACTGCTGTTTATGTTTATACTGTTTCCTTAGTATATCTACTCCTGACTGATTCAATTATTCACATATACCTCCGTAGTCCGTACAAATGGACTAGAAACTGTGTTTCGTTTTGTTGTGAGCGTCTTGAGAAGTTGTTTGTTTGGTGTCTGAGTCTCCATTTGTCACCTTCGGGTGCAAGCCACCAACACTTGAGAAAAACAGCGTTACTTTTTCACATCGATCAAACCGTGAAACCGCTTTCCCCGCCACAGGCCGCTGTCACTGCACCCATCGCATGTCTGTCGTTAAAAACAAAGAGCAGCTATGGGTTCCTGTCCAACCAGCGTTACTGCAAAACGACCAAAGATATGTACCTGAAGGAGGGATGGTTTGTCTCGTCCGTGCTGGCCTTCTATCAGCCTAGAGGAGACGCCCAGACAGTTTGGAGAGGCAAGGCCTCTACATCACTAACGTCACCAACGTCACCATTCACGCTCACACCTACGGGACATTTAGAGTCACCAATGAACCTATCCCCATCCGGCATGTCTTTGGACTGTGGGAGGAAGCCGGAGAACCCGGAGAGAACCCACGCTTACACAGGGAGAACATGCAAACTCCACACAGAAGGAACCCGGGCCGACCCGGGAATCGAACCCAGGACCCTCTCACTGTGAGGCGAGAGTGCTACCCACTACACCACCGTGCAGCCCTGCTCGGCACCAACCCATCCATGACTTCAGCAATTTATATAACGCCGTGTTTGATGCAACATTCAGGCCAGCTGTTATGCACATTTGAAAACCTACCGGTTTCGCTGAACATTTAATTATCCAACCAAAGTTTCCATTTCAAATGTGTGAGCAGCACGCCCCATGCAGGAATGATAAGTGCTGAAGAAGAGAGGCGGTGCTCATTTGGGTGGAGCAAGTATGCACTAAATACAGGCAGACGGACAAGTTCCCACCAAACAACCTTTACAGGAAGTCAATCAGTAGTCGTCTTTGTGCATCTGGAAAAGTGCTAGATAATAATAATAATAATAATAATAATAATAATAATAATAATAATAATAATAATAATAATAATAATAATATTATAGACCCTCACACATTGAAAAGGACAAACTTTTCTTCTAGATGTCAGAAAAGGCAATCGAAAGAAAAATGCAAAATCTAGGATCTCGTTCACTGAGAAACTATAATACAATAATAATAATACAAACACACTCTAACATGAGGGAACCGTTTGACCTTTGTGCAGGTATTCGGTGACCTTTACATGCAGCCAGGTCAACAACATTTGGGTCATTTGTTCTCTGTAAGTTGGAAGAGTCAAATGTTGTAGTTTTATTTAAAAACATAGAAATCCAGGTAAACCTGCATGCCCTGACCGGCCCATTTATATCAGTAAAGAGTTGATAATGATATGTCAGGAATCATTTTGACGTGTCATCGAGCTCAGCCACAAGCCACCACCACTTCAGAGAAATGATACGTTTGCGGTCTCTGGGTCGTTCTTGACTGGAAAGCCCCCCCCATGCTCTCTGAAGACCACCATCACCACCTCATCACCGCCTGCCCCCCTTTTCTAGAGGCAAAGCCTCGATAATCACACTCACAGCAGTTTCACATGAAGAGGCAGCACGAAGGTGAGTCGGAGCTGATGGTGAAATAATGTTTCACGTTGTCACTATTTGAATATATATGCAGCCGTCTGTGAGTTATTAAGTTATTAATCATCTAGTGATGATTGATTTTATCACTGAGTGATTCTATAGCATCGCTCCACCCTGTTTTAAAACATTCGGTTATTTATGAGTCAATGTTACCAAAGTAACTGTGTGGTTGTGACTCAAGTGCAGCTGTAATTGGTTGATTAAAAATGTGATGGACTAGAAAGTCCTGACAGTCTGGGGGCAACAATGGAAAAAGTTTGATTACCTTTGAATCGGCTGAGATATGAACTTGAGCCGATCCACGCAGAACATAAAAGGCAAATATACATTCATTCTGTATTTCATTGGTTTCTATTCTTGGTGCCAGTGAGGATATTCATGATGAATGTTTTATTTTTGCTCTAGACCTAATGCAGAAAAGGTTACGCTAATGAGTTTAAGTGACGCCTAGATGTAATTTAGATTTGATCCAAAATGATGTCGGGGCCTGAAAAGTGAAGAAAAGATGCAGAAGGATGGTTAAACTGAAAGATGTCAACTAAATGTTTCTTTTTCAGAATAAAGCGTCAGTTTGCATCACTGAGCGTAGAGAAGCATGTTCCTGTTGAATATTTGCAGCTTTGCCTGCCTCATACTGTGCCTCCCGGGTGCGTACCAGTCGTGCATAGAAGGGACGCCCAGCGAGTGCTCGGATGCAGACGTGGCTCCGGGTACCAATCTGGCCGGGGAAGGATTCGACATCACCAAGATGGAGCGGAAGGGAGCCTACGTGCTCGACATGAAGCCGTGGAAACGCAAGGACCAGACATGCGTCCTGTGCAGCAACCCCTACTTGGAGAACAGGAAGCAGGCGCTGCCGTTGGCCGTGGTGGACTGGAGGCCGAAGCAGTCCTGCAGCGCCAAAGTGACCAGCACCCTCCACCGGTCCAGCGAGTCTCTGGTCAGCTCCAGCTCCTCGTCCGTGGAAAACAACTGGCAGCTCAATCTGGATGTTAACGCCGGGGCGAGGAGTGGCTCAGTGATGCTCGCTGGTACTCACTCCAAACTGGCTGATTACTCCATGGAGAAGACCAAGAACGACAAGTTCAGCTTCACGAGCCAGAGCATGTCCTGCGAGTACTACAGGTGAGAAGATGAGGACCCCCCCCCCCCCCACCCTTTAACTGGAAATAAATGATCCTGTCTTCTTTTCACAGCTACAGAGTTTCCCACAATCCCAAGTTGAACAGAGAATTTCGTAAAGCAGTGGCACAGCTCCCCAAAGTCTACAGTCAGGAAAACAAGCAGCGGTTTTACAAGCTGATCGACGACTTCGGCACCCATTATGTCACCAAGGTGAACGAAAAGTCCTGAAAAAGTAAGCAATTCCACAAAATGCAAAGCTTGTACGTGTTTAAACATCTCCTTCCAGGTGAAGTTGGGAGGCAGTATCGAGTCTGTGACCAGCATCAGGCAGTGCCAGGCCCGCCTGCAGGGCCTCAGCGTGGAGGAGGTGCAAATGTGTCTGGAAGTCGAGGCGTCCGCCAGCATCAAAGTGGATATAAAAACTCAGGCAAAGCACTGCAAGAACGACGTTAACAAGATGGACAGCAAGACGTCCTTCTCCAGCCTCTTCAACGACAGGTATGTTCAGATTTATTTGTGACTGAGTCCCCTCACGATAACACTGATATCACGATTCTGATACACGATATATTGCAAGAAAACATCTACGATGTGCATCTCGATATCTGTGTATCTGAAGGAGAACAAATAAACAGTGAAAAGGCAAACGCAGGAATAAATGGTATACTGTGTTTATAGTCTGTGCAGTCTTAGCCTGTCTTTCACACACACTGAGCAGGTCTACGTGTGACATCATGTCTACGTGTGACATCATTCCAACATAGCCATAAACTGGCAGAAGGCCAGGCGGAGTCATGAAGTAGTGAAAAGCAGGCTTAATGCATGGAATCAGTCAATATCTGCACATTTTAAGGAAAAAGAAATCGATACTTGTATCGATAACGTATCGCAGCAGGGAGTATCGCGATATTTCGATATATCGTCCCACTATTATTCACAGCACAGGAGAAGACAAAGTGGCTCACTTGTTGAAACATCTCACAGGTTCACAGAAACAAAGGGGGGGCACACAACAGATCCAGACCTTCTCTTCTCTGCTGAAAAAGACCCAGCGGCCTACAAAGACTGGCTGAACACCATACCACAGTACCCAGACATAATCTCCTACGCCCTGGACTCGCTCCATGAGTTGCTGCCCACCACCAGCCCCGCCCGGAAGACGCTGCGCTCGGCCATCAGCCACTACATCCTGGAGAAAGGCCTGTGGAAGAACTGCAGCGAGCGCTGTGGCGCCGGCGTGAAGACTGACCCGAGGGACTCCTGCGTCTGCCAGTGCCACAACGACGCCGCCGTGGGCCAGGACTGCTGCCCGACCCGCAAGGGCATGGCTCGGGTCATCGTGACGGTGCAGCGGGCGTCCGGTCTCTGGGGGGACTACTCCACCGCCACGGACGGCTACGTGAAGGTGTCCTTCAACGGGGTGGCACGGCGCTCGCCTGTCATCTACAACAACAACAACCCTCACTGGGCCATGGTCCTGGACCTGGGCTCCCAGGATCTGACCTCGGCAAACAGGGTGAGGTTCGAGGTGTGGGACGAGGACAACAAGTGGGACGACGACCTGCTGGGAGAGTGTGAGCAAGTCCTGTCTGCCGGGGTCAAGCAGGATCTCTGCAACCTCCAACATGGCCAGCTGTTCTTCAAGCTGGATGTGACATGTGCCCCGAGTCTGAGCGGAGACGCCTGCAGGGACTACAAACCTTCACCGATGAGTCAGAGTCTGAAGACGCTGTACGTGTCCCGTCACGCTCAGCCCATTCCAAAGGCCGTCCTGCTGGAGATGGGCGTGTTGGTGGAGGAGACGGGCTCACAGAGGAACCAGTCTACGCCTGATTTCACACCCGTGTGACGGATAATCAGAAGGACGTCATAATGAAAGCAGCTTAATTACGGCAAATGTTCAGTTCGAATTTCATTTAACGGAACACTTTAAAGTTTCTGCTTCTGTTAACGAAGCCTCTCGGAAATCAGCATCAGATCCAGATGTCTGCTAAAATGCTTAAATCATTCAGAATGTGACTAAAAGCAGAGATATATAGCAGTACGTCATCTAAAGCTGTCAAAATGTGACTTTACTATACTATAATGCCTTATTGTTTTATTACCTATACAAACATTTATAACAGTGTTTCATGTATTTTAACCACATCATTATTTTTGTTTATCCAGAATAAAAGCATCATATCTGAACTGTATTTGATTGTTTCGTCTCATGATTTCTGGTTTTGATGTGAGTGTTTGTGACACAGGAAGTGGTGAGCTTCCTGTCTGAATGAGGCTCAGCTGACCCGATTACAGAGCAATGCATGCAGGGAAACATCATGAACAATGCTTTCCTTTTAAAGCATCATTTACAGGTACTTTATTGGATTAAACAGTACATTTTAATATGGATTTGAAAACATTAACAGTCATGTTCATCAATCGCCACCACGTTTGTTCAGTGTTTTCAGGATTAGCCTGGTGGGGCGCTGCAGGTTCGAAGCGTTCACGGAGACAGACAAGGAGGTTAAAATAGAGCAGACGAACAGACAACACACGAAGCTTTAAAAACACAATGAACACATAATGAAACCATCCACGATGTCCATGTCATTGGAGTCAGCCTGGTTAAAGAGACAGAGAGGGCAGAGGTCATCAGGATGATTCATAGCAGCCGTAATGACACATTTTAACCTTTATTCTCACCTTTGTATCCGTTCCCATGGGCCCCGTTCACGTCGCCATATTTGCCAGCTTGTTCTCCTGCGAACCATCAAACCGGTTCAGTGTCAGAAATATGGTTTCACAGCTCGGTTAAAGCTTAAACAAGCGGTTTGGAGTCTATAGAGGATTATAGAGGACTATAGAGGACTCGCTGTGCAGACCGTCGAGAGGAACAGAATCCATCATGCATGCAGTTGGACTTTCAGCCTATTTAAGTCCATGCTCATTACAGGTTAAAGAGACGCTGAGAACAAGCTGCATTCTCTAAAAATAGCTGCACCTCGTTTGTTTCTATACTTCCAGTCAAAACCACATGATATTTAGATATGTAAGCGTTTTTCTGCTGCACAGTGTGTTTAATATTATGCATGAAGCAGCAGAGTGGAAGTTGGTCAGAAATGAGGAAGTGTGGGGTTTTGTTGCGTACCCAACACATCGTGAGTTGCTCCGAGTGCACCGTAACCTGATCACACACACAAGCATGGACGTTTAAAAACAAGAGCAAATACACACAATACTTTCACCTGATGGTTTCTGAACCTTTGGGGGGGGGGGGATGTTGAGAAACGTCACAAACTACAAATTAAAATCTCAATTATAGAAGACGATTAGAAACGATGATTGTTATGTTGATGCAGCCACCGCCTTGATTTACAATGTGATGATTGTGTGTGAGTGTGTGTGTGTGCGTGTGTCTGTGTGTCTGTGTGTGTGTCTGTGTGTGTCTGTGTGTGTGTCTGTGTGTGTGTGTGTGTGTGTGTGTGTGTGTGAGTGTGTGTGTCTGTGTGTGTCTGTGTGTGTCTGTGTGTGAGTGTGTGTGAGTGTGTGTGAGTGTATGTCTGTGTGTGTGTGTGTGTGTGTGTGTGTCTGTGTATGTGTGTGTGTCTGTGTGTGTGTGTGTCTGTCTGTCTGTCTGTGTGTGTGTGTGTGTCTGTGTGTGTGTGAGTGTATGTGTGTGTGTGTGTCTGTGTGTGTCTGTGTGTGTGTGTGTGTGTGTCTGTGTGTGTGTGTGTGTATGTGTGTGTGTGTGTCTGTGTGTGTCTGTGTGTGTGTGTGTCTGTGTGTGTGTGAGTGTATGTGTGTGTGTGTGTCTGTGTGTGTCTGTGTGTGTGTGTGTCTGTGTGTGTGTGTGTCTGTGTGTGTGTGAGTGTATGTGTGTGTGTGTGTGTCTGTGTGTGTCTGTGTGTGTGTGTGTCTGTGTGTGTGTGTGTGTGTGTGTGTGTGTGTGTGTCTGTGTGTGTGTGTGAGTGTGTGTGTGTGTGTGTGTGTGTATGTGTGTGTGTGTGTGTGTGTGTGTGTGTGTGTGTGTGTGTGTGTGTGTGTGTGTGTGTGTGTGTGTGTGTGTTAGCTGAGAGAGTGGAGGGAAGTTCACCTGTTTGCTGAGCTCCGTATCCCACTCGAGCTCCTGAAACAACAAAAATAATAAAATGTAGATATTCGGAAACAGCACAGCTTCATATTCTAGATTTATATCAGATTCCATCTGTCCCGGGAAGATAAAGAGTTATGTTCTTAATGACTTCATTAATCATCAGTGAGGGTCATCACCTCGGCGGGACTCATCACACGCCGCTGCTCGTTACATTTCCATCCACCGTTTACCACCCTTACAGCCAACACGCACACTCAGTCATTCTCACCATACTTGTTGGTGGTTTTGGCACCTTCAGCGGCGAGGTTGAGCTGCTGAGCAGGATACGGGTAGCCCCCATCACCTGGGGGTGGGGGACAAACGTTAGAGCTCTGCTGGTGTCGGTTCAATAACAGGATGAGTGATTGTGGTGGAAAGAGAGCGGTGTTTGGATTCCACTGGTGGTGATTATTCATTCTAACCTTATTGTTCCGTTCAGCACTTTGAGGCCCTTTACGCTGTGACCAATACCACCAATACATGGACGGGTCTAAACGTCAGTTTATTAACGTCATAAACGATAAACATCAGAGTGTGCTGATAAAGGAGAATAACAACTGAGGTGGAGGCGAGTCCAACGAGTCCTCGTTCATCTCCACTAGTACTTAGATTAGATCCACTAGTATAATCCTTTAGTACTGAGAAGTACTGCTGCAGTCGTCACCTTGGAGAAGTACAGCACGTTCCTTCACTTCATAGTCTCGATCTCCAGGTGAAGCGCTGGTTGACTTTTACAATCAGCTTTACCTTCTAGTGTGTATAAGCAGTTTTCTGCTGAATCGGTTTAGCATCCTGGATGAATCCTCCAAACCAAACCCTTCATACTCATTCATTGAAGGCAAGGAGACAGTGTGGGCTCCATGGAAGCTCGTTAGTAGCCGGGGGCGGGGCTTAGTGACTGAAGTTGGTAGTTCTTACCCTCCAAACCAGTAGGAATCATTGGAGCGTTGCCGTAAGGACCCTGAGCAGCCCCTCCTGCAACGGGGAAAACCAGAACTTACTCATGTCTCACCACTTCAAACCATGCAACCGTAAACCAGCTCTATCTACGAGTCCAAATCTGACTCGGAGCGCCACATCCACAGACGCTGTCATCGTGTGGCGGGAGGATGAGGTCATCACGACAGCACCGCTCACCATATTTGCCGCCAGTTGAGTCGAGTCCTGCACCGAGAGCTCCTGAAAGACCAACAGCACAGATGATGTGTTCATAGAGGTCTTCATGGTGAAGGTTAGATTACAGGTTCTTTAAAAAGGGATTAGAGTTACAATGAGAGCTCTGATCCCTTACCATAGGGCCCCGAGACTGGTCCAGCGTAGGCTCCTGCACCGAGGGCTGGAAATACAGAAACACATGTAAACATGCAGGTGGAGACAGGGTTCTTCCATTAACTTGACATTATAAAGTGTGTAAAGCATCTACATGAGCAGGAAGTCAGAAACCACCAGATTAAACTGACCAGCTTCTAAATGAGAGATGATACAGCTACACCCAGCGAATGAAATGCTCTTATTTTACAGCTGGAGAAAGGTTAAAGCATCTACGGGTTAGTGCATCGTCTGTTACCTTGACGCTTGCCTGCTTTGTTCTCGGCACCATCAGCTAACTCTGAAGGGTAACCAAGCCCTGAAACACAGTGCTGATTAGCTGCTAATGACTCTTCTCCTTAATCTTGTGTGTGTTTTCTTGAAATGACACTCACCAGCCCCGTGAGCATCGCCGTAACCGTTCCCATAACCTGCTGAGATCAAAACATTCAGACATTTAGACTGAACCCAGAACCAAACAGGCAAGGAGAGCTTTAAAGGGTCCCTGCATGCCTGTGGAGTCCCTTCAGACAAAGCTTCAGCACCAACATGTCAGAGGAAGTCACACAAACTGAATGGCAGCCCTCCTGATTCCCTCCGATGCCGAGCAGAAGAGCGGTCCTCAGTTGTGTGTTTCTTTTATTTGAATGTTGGATGTCTCTTACCGTAGCCGTTGCCTGCCGTGGCCCCCAGGTATCCGGTCAGCCCGTCACCATAGCCTGTGATCATCAATCAATCAATCAATGCTTTATCCAGGACACATTCAAACATATTGGATGGGACTTCACTCTAAATACATCCGTACTTAAGGAGATGGATCTGAACTGGTTTGTGAGGAATCCTTTGATTTTAAAAGCACGATGTATTATTGAACAGAAAGGAAAAGAAGAGCAGCTCCTCCGACCTTTAAAGAAAGGTGGAGATGAAGCTTTTTATTTTTCTAGAAAGACTCCAAAGCAAATGATCAGTTTACAAGGCAAGGTAGCTGATGATGCCCTCGGCTCCATTCACATGCTGCAAATTAACATTCAGGGCTGATTCTCCTCAGGGGAGGCAATGAAGGGGAATCAGAAAACAACTAGCAGTCAGGAAACGTCCCCAGTTCATTACTTATTAAGACAAGTGTTTCTGAGATCTTGTGTTTAAATTTGCAAATGAGGCATAATCTACAGACACAAATAGACAAAGTAGAAAATAAACTGAAGCCTGACGTCTCTACTGGCCATGAAAAACAGCGTTTTTCTTCCTTTAAGTCTGTGTTTAAGTTTGCATAAGCCCACTGGGTTTGTTGAGGAGGCCTGAAGAATAGTGAATTATTTCACAGCCTCACCAGGTGACCTCCCTGCAGCTCCGAGGGGGAACCCCCCCTGTCCGAGAGCAGCAGCTGCCCAGTTATAGTGGAGACAGAGAGTTAGACATGGTGACACAGGGATGTGAGCATAGAATCAATACAGAAAACAGAAGAATGAATCACGTTTACCGTGTTTGCCGGCAGCACCACCCAGGTACGCTCCCTGCCCCAAACCTGTAGGGGAGCATGAATCCTTTAGCACAGGTAACACCAGCATCTCCATCAGCATCAGCCGGCTGGGTCTATTTCCTGCATGACGGTGTCGGTGTGCAGCATTACCTGCTCCATAGCCGCCGGCGCCCAGACCCGCACCCAGATAGTTTCCTGCACCGCCCGTGTAACCTGGGGAGGAATCCACACAAGCTCAGCTCAGCTTTAGAAACCTACTGCAGCAACATTCATAGAAGAAATATTTATATGAGCTCTCAGGTTTCAATGTTACTAATGGAGGGTTGAACATGTGCAGCTGATGGCGGAACAGGAAACAAAACACAATAGATTTCCACATGTTTTCTCCACTGGACACTTTCCTGGACCCAATCCCAAAAACCCCACAAGACCAGATGCTGAATCTTCTTCAACGTCTGTTTATGAAATCTGTGTTCTTCTTTTATATATTGTCTTCTTCCCCTTTCCCTTTTCATCTTCTTGTTCCACTTCCTCCCCTCTGAAAATTACAATATTATTTAAAAGAAGGAAACCACCACCGCTCACAGCAGGACTAAGAACGAGAGCGGACTACTTCCTGGAAACAAAACCCATCATTCAAGGGCTCCAACACGCTGCACCAGATCTGACCTGCGTACACACCAAACGGTCAACCACATCAGAACTAATTAAAGAACAAATAGATGCAGAGAGACGTTGATGCAGGAAACAGGAAGCAAAGGGATTAAGAAAAAAGGGAGCAGCGACTGCTTTAGCATCCTGATGAACAGGAGATAATACATGTAAATCCCAAACACTGCTGCATTTATCAGACAATGATCATAGAAGCCATAGAACCTCTATCAATGAACAAACATTTCATCGATCCAGAACCATAAACTGCACCTGGTTTGGTATTAAACCCACATTTATAGCACTTAGCTCCTGTTTTATGTCTCCAGTGAGCCAGCTATGAAATCTAACTGTGTCTGCCCTGGTTGTATCATACAGACTGCAAATGTGAGTGAGCAGTAACTCCTCCAGTCCAGGAAGTGTCATCTGGAAACATGGCCGAAAAGAACTACAAAACGACTACAGACACACGTTCCAAACACAATCTCACTTCGTAGATCAAGAAAGAAATTCAGACGTGGCCAAATATGGAGGAAAAGAAAAGCATTTGAATAACTGATGAGCTTGTTTGTTTTGTGCACAGAATGATGACATGTGGTGGTGTGTAAAGACTTGGCTCTTACTTGTTGCCTGGCCATTCCTCCCAGTCTGTCCTGGGACACTGAGAGCTCGTGACTCTGCGACGTCAGCGTGGGAAAGGTGTTTTACCTTCTGACCGTCAGCAGTGAAGCCTTTAGCTGCCTGGCCTTCTACCGGGCCGGTGCCTAAACTTTGGGGTCCGCTTGCACCCGGGATCTCCGGTCCGTAGCCGCCCCTTACTCCTTGTGCATTTAGAGAATCAACAGTCCCGTGGATTCTGGGCACATTTTTGTCTTTAGCCAGGAGCCCAAGGTCTTTCACATCCTGCCCGTCTGCAGATAAATAGCTTGCTTGACTTTGTGGGAGGGAGAATATATCGGTTCTGCCATCTTGAGGATGTGAAAGAGGCTGCTGATGGGTTTGTCCCAGATGTTTGCTGTCCTCCTTACCAACATGAGTTAAACCTCGAGAGATCTGTGTTTGTAAACCCAAGAGCTCACGCCGATCGCTTCCTAACACATCTGAGAGATCACGACAGTTTGGGCCTCGCTGATGTTGTTGGATGGATGCATCAAAGTCTCTGGCGCTCTGCAGACCTTTGACGTTGTCTTTATGAGGAGGCGGTTGCTGTCTTCCACCTGCAGCAGACAGCGTGGCTGCATGTCTGTCTAAGACCTGAGGCTGGTAACTCTCTCCTCCGTGTGCTTGTGAAAGATCGAGACCTTTACTCTGTTTATCCAGGGTTATCGTCGTTCCGAGGCGTGACGACTGGACTCTCAGATCAAGGCTTTTGACCTCTGTCCCATGTGGCGGTACGGCAGGTCTAAAGCCAGCTTCTGGCTGTAGTTGAGGACCAGCAGGTATATAACTTCTCCTCATGTGGGGTCCTTCAAGTCCAAGAGTTCTGTCTCCATATGAGGGACCCAGGGCTCTGCTCTTTTCTCTCCTCAGATCCTGAAAGGCTTGGCCCAGATTGGCCGAGTGAGGTCCGACCAAATCGGCTGCAAACACACCTGGTAGAGAAACATCATCATGCATGCAGGACGTCTTGGTGGTGCAGAGAGGTGGATGAGAAGCACAGCAGCAGATTTACTGTTACTGTGTGTATCAGAGCGAGACCAAATCCATTATGGTCTGGATTTAGTCCGGTGTCAAAGGACGGGATCGTCAGCATAATAACAAACACACAACTGAAGCCACACTATGAAAAGACGGGGCTTCTCATTGGAGTTAAAAAGGCCATGTTGCCACCCCGTTTTTGTTGAAATGCCATAAAAACACAAGACAAGGACGCCACCTGATTCATCAGTGTGTGACCAGGACAACTGATAAATAACAGCTGAGTGAAGGCAGAGGCCGACAGTACACAGCAAGAAGAGATTTAAGTTTTCATGCAAACTATAACCCGATGTCTGTGAATCAGAACCAGAGTTGTAGAACAGTCTAATCAAAGTATCACTAAATCTGATTTCAATGAAGTGGTTAGTGCGGATTTAGTTGTTTGCATACCCTATTTACCCAGCAGCCCCTTCAGCTCTCAACCAAAGAACTCAACACACATGGACCCTCATTAAGACTCTGTGGTGATAAGAGGAACTCATGCAGCATGCAGCACTGACCAAACACTGACATGGAACACCAGACGACAACAGACAAGCTCAACATGTTGGACATGTGTGGTTTCATGCAAACGAAAGCTCGACGTGAGCGGACCACGAGACGCCGGTTTCACAGGAGGTTACAGACGAATACGACACAGGACAAAGACAGACACAAGCACCACATGGTTGCCGTGGTGATGGTTTTACCAGGTTTGTGCTCCTTAGCCTTCTGTCCAGTGGGATACCCAAGTCCAATTCCTAATGACAGCAGATAGGGGGAACCGTCAATGATGTCACTCAACCCGCTCACTTACCTGGTCCAGAACCCAAGGCCAGACCAGAACCGGCCCTGACAGGTTTGGTGCCCCCACCAACACACACCACTGTGTTCACACACTCACACAGCTATGAGATCACACTTCAAAGAAAAGGTGCTTTTACTCGCTATATAGTGAAGTCACCATGTGAATGTTTATGGGGAATGCATTGCACTGAAGGACACAGAGCAGAGGGAAGGCAGCTTGATTGAGACAAATCTATGGAAATTATGTATTTAATGTGAGTGGAGCCACAAAAAATACTTACTATTTATTAATAGAAAATATGCCTGCTGCTGCTTTTGTTCTTACCTTTCACAATAAAAGACCTCGACATAAACCCCATCTGTTTACCAGTCTATTTATTACAAAACATAGGTCTGTTTTTATTAGGGATGGGTCACCGGAACCGGCTAAATACATATGTTGTTTTTTCTGTGTGTGTGTGTGTGTGTGTGTGTGTGTGTGTGTGTGTGTGTGTGTGTGTGTGTGTGTGTGTGTGTGTGTGTGTGTGTGTGTGTGTGTGTGTGTGCGTGTGTGTGCGTGTGCAGCAGGTGTGATGGTACATAAGGAAACCCCTCAGCATCCAGATCTGAAGCTGAATGAAGTTCTGACTCTTCACTCACCGGGTCGGGATCCAGGATAAATACCGGCTCCAGGTCCGTATCCTGGCAAGAAAACAGTAAGGAGCAAATGTGTGACTGTGACAAGCACTCTGACATCACTAGGTCCCGTTTCTCTCTCTCTCTATATATATATATATATATATATATATATAGTTAATTTACTGAGATGCTGTCGTCTCCTTATGTCGTGTTCACAGACGGTGACAGAGTGCCACTTAGTGGAGATGTTTAACAAATGAACAGAGAGTGAAATTCACTCCTCTCATCTGAGCAAACAACGTAAGGAAACCATCTTTACTCACCTGGGTGAGGACCGAGGCCAGCACCATAACCTGGAAGCAGAAACACAGAGTTCTACTGAGAACGGTTTCTACAGATGAAACAAGGTTTGTCTTCATCTTGCCGTCTTCATTTCCCCCCAAAGATGCTTCATGTTATTAAAATCACAATAAACCCTCACCAGGTTTGAACAAACATAATATAAATATACAAACATGTCAGTCTTACTGCGTTTCCCCGCCTGGCCCAAACCAAAGCCCAGTCCATTGTTGAGTCCAGTCCCTAATCCCATTCCTGTGCCCAGAGCTGCACCTGCAATCAGCAGATAGTACGTCAAAAATAACCCATCATCTACATGAAGCGTGTCCTGCTGTGAGGGTTTATACCGTAGGCTCCCTGGGCTCCGTATCCTCCTGGCTTCAGGCCCGCTCGCCCTCCCAGTCCAAGAGACCTGTAACCTCCTGGAAACAACCAAACCAGCATATTTCACATCGGTGTTGAGCAGATGGTTTCATCCAGACTGGGATAGAAAAACCTCCCACTCTCTAATAGTTTAATGGTTGTTTCTGTTTCTCAGACGACTTACCGGCACCAAGCTGAGCCGCTGGATGACGTCCAACTAAGATTCAACAAACACATTCAAACATCACTCATCTGAGGTGAAATATCAGACACTTATGTGTGGACAGAGTTGAACGTACGTCCGGTCTTCATGGCTTTGCTGCCGTATCGGCTCCCCAGAGCTCCGAGGGCTCCTGCAGCTGAGAAGAGAACAGAATACACACTTAGACATGGGTCAGCGGAGTATCAGCATCCACCCGAAGGAAACACTGACCTGCAGGTTTCACTCCGATGCCGACACCTGCAGAGAAAACACACACACAAGAGAAATGTTTTCTTCTTGAGGAGTTCATAATATCATGATGATCTGTGGCTACAAGAACTAAAACCAAAGAAACCTTTCTGTTGAAATAAACGGTGGTGGCGTACCTCTGGCTGGCAGCACTCTCCCCCAGGAAACACTCTGAGGTTTAATAACCCCTGAAGAAAAGAGAGGATCGCATTGTAAGACCACACACATGTGAGATTATTCAAAACAGCTCATGCAGTAATAGACCAAAAGGCTGGTTTACTTTGAAAAATAGAATATAGAATTATGTATAGAATTATGAATAAATTCAATCAAAAAGAAACTAAAGAAACTAAACAAATGACCAAACTACAGACACTAGTTTATAGTTTATATATATATATATATATATATATATATATATATATATATACATACAGTATATATGAACAAAATGGACCATTATCTGGGGGAAACCCAGATCCCCAGATTTAACAGGTCTTTTACATTTATAGTTGTGTGATTTGCCTCCTGGAATAATAGATGTTTTGTTTTAGGAGCAAACTGTATCTTTTTAGTAAATTAGATTTGTGCATAAGTGACATGAGTCATTTAAATATTTAGGATTAGAAATGCCACGAAGTGTTTGAAATGCTGCCACCAGCCCTGGCAACCACCAGACCTGGCAACCACCAGACCTGGCACCAACCAGACCTGGCACCAACCAGACCTGGCAACCCGCAGGGAGGAAACAGATCTCCATTAATGGAAACGGAGGATGAGACAGAGCGGCTGTGTGTCTGTCGTTCTTCTCACGATGGGTCGCCACATTTGACCCGCCTCTGTCACCTTTTCATCCCTCCATCGTCCAATGAGATAACAGAAGCCCCCCCCCCCCCCCCCCCCCCCCCCCCCCCTTTAATCTCACAGACATGATATCTAACAAGTGAGTGAGAATGAGTCACTCAGATCCATCAGGTGGAGGTGACATCATTCTGGCATCTCATTGATTAATGAACACACACTTATTGTAACATGAAATTAACTGAATTCATATCAAAGTTGATGCAGAAATAACAACTGTGTTTTTTCTTTTTTAACCTCTTGATTTAGATCTTTCTCATCCAATAAGATACATATTATTACACAGAGGTGATTAGGATCATTTTAACTGGTTATACATAAAACAGAAAATATCTGTTAAAATAATGATCTCAACTTTAAACAACAACTGAAGAAATGTGTTGACTCAGGAAGTTTCTCTTACCGCCTTGCAGAGTTTGCTGCGTCAACCAGAGAAGCATCGAGGTCTGGAGCAGAGCTGGAACCAGCATGATGGAACCGAGGAACCGAGGAGCCGAGGAACCGAGGAACCGAGGAGCCGAGGAACCGAGGAGTCAAGGAGCCGAGGAACCAACAGGAGAGAGAGACCAACCGCTGGACAGATGAACGGAGAGATGGACACTTAGAGCACAACGACCCCGACGTCCTATATATATTCTCTTTGATACACTCCCACCGGCCAGTCCTGCCCTCTATACACACACACACACACACACACACACACACACACACACACACACACACACACACACACACACACACACACACACACACACACACACACACACACACTTAGATTTTCTCCGTCAGCTGTAAATTCACACATTCCCTGAACCATCTCCTCACATCTCTAGATGTTTTACTCTTTTACTTTCTTCCACGGCAGGAACGCCCTCTATTGGGATGCTCTCCATAGATGGTCTATACACAAACACCAGTGTGTTCTCGTTCCATGTGAGGATGGAAACAACAGCAGGTAGCAGCTCTATAAGCCCAAAGGAAGGAAAGACTCACCGGGCAGCATCACAGCGTGCCGACCTCCAGACCAACACCTGCATCAAGACGGCCAGACAGCATCCCTGTGTTCCTGGGATTACTGAATAAACATTACAGCTCCTATAAATGAGAAGGGAGACGATGAGAGCAAACAGAATATCCTGGATTTGAGGAAATTAAAGTAAACTTCCGTCATGTGCTTTTGTGTGTGTTTGTCATGTTAATTCAAGAGGCTGTCATTGGGGCAACATGGTGTGGAAGCATCAACAGCGAGCTCCATCATCCATCCTATAGTGTGGGAGGTCTAATGTAATGACTTTATGCCCAAAGGCACGTCGGCGCTCGATGCAAACACCTGACTGAGACGAACCATACAACGGCTGAGTTCTTGTTTTTCACGCCACCGTGAGGGAGAAGTGAGGTCAGACCACCGCGGCGTCTCCTCTGGTGGTACCGAGACAAGACAATAACATTTACCGTCTGCATGGAGAGAGCTGCCGTGACAAGAAAACAATCCGATCCATAAGGAGAGAGAGATGCAGGAGAACAGGGAGCTCAGTGTCTGTGGAGGAACATCTGGATGCAGGTTCACTGTGGTCCGTCTGCTAGAAACACCGTGTGCCTCCATATATCCACAGGAATGTCCTTATGTGTCCTCAAACTCTTCATCTCATCACTTCATCCAATCAAAATTAATTAAGTAGAACGTCTACATCAACACAACACCAGTTACATTTCCCAAATTGATTATTAACATTAAGATATATATATTGTATGTTTTAATATTAAATATGTGCTAAATGACACATATTTCCAGAGCATAAATGTGAGTATTGGATGAAGCCAGCTTCACATTTCTCTCGGTTTGACGGAGGGAACGCTGAATCTCACCTTGTTTTCAGGAGTTAAATGTTGGATGAATCAGGCTGTGAATATGGACAAACCCCTCTGGAAACACTTCAAATGTTTAAATATTATGCAATATTATTACATTACAAAGTATATTATGTGAATAAATACGAGAACTCTGGAGTTGCAAATAGACTTTATTTGGGAACACCCAGTGATCAACAAAAGCCAGATTTATTCTGCAGCTCAACTCACTGGATGCTGCTGAAGTCCACCGTCTTAAAATAGACCAGAAAGATTCCACAGATGTGCAGAAACCACACATGTGGATAAACACAGACTGTGAACACCTGATCACATCATCCTCCTCGATGAAGTCCCTCCACCACCTGTGAGTGCAGCCGGCGCCACACGGTGGTCGGAGGAGTCAATACAAACGATCTCAGGCTCCAAGAACATCATGACCAAGCTGCCAGTGTTGATGAACATCTTCACTCCAGTGGAATGAGCTGAGAACCGTTTACGTGGTCCGCCTCCATGTTAGCGTTCAGCTCCATGGAGCGCACACGCTAGTGGGGGAAGACCTGCAGATGATGGTCTTCATCATCTCAGCTAAACTTTCAATTAACAGTCTGACCCGTTTAATGAGCAGCTGGTTTCAGTGTCTTTACATCTGCAATAACGTCATCAATCAGAAGCTGCAGGAACAAGCGTGAATCATGGTTTGGGTAGTCATGGTAACCTTCTGGTTGCCTGTTTCCGGCACATTCATTCACACACATAAGGCAGCTGATGAAGTATCTCTCTTTTAAGCTCTTTTTGCTCTATATTTGGCTGCTTAGCTGAACTGTACATTTCCAAAGTGACACATAGAACCAGCCTGTCTGTCTGCACGGTACCGCTGATGTGATGGACGGGGGGTGGAAGCTTCCACTGAAGCTGCCTCAGTATGGGACAATATGGATGGTGAGTTTCATCCTGCAGGCTAACAATTAGAAACACTTCTTTCCTTCCATTATTAAGCAGCCTTGCAGGAAGAAAACATTTAGAGAACAGTTTGAAGGCATGAAATACTCTTGAAGCCACGGTGTTTCCATCAACACTGAAGAGTAGAAGGTCTCTGTCTAGAACTTCAATAAGAGTTTGGCAGCTCAAACTCAGACACTCGACTGGCACCTCCGTCCAACATCACACAAACTCACTGCATCGCACACAATCCACACAACCCTCCTGGTGTGAACTATACGGCTGTGTGGGTGTTCAGGGATGCAGTGGAGGGAGCGGACAGACGCCTTTTCATTTACATGAAGCAGTTTCACCGTGACTCGAAGAACACACACACACACACACACACACACACACACACACACACACACACACACACACAGTGTTCTTCATCAGGTTCACATAGAAAACCTGTTGAGTTGGTTCAGATACGCTCTCGTTGTAATCAGTTTACAGGGTAACGCTGCGTTTTGACTGTTTAATGCATCCACACATACATATAAAACAATATGACATAAATGATAAGGCCGATGGGTCCAGCAGCCAGGTTACCCATGCATAGACAGACACACGGACACAGAGATGCGCACACAAACCACCACATGATCTCCTGGATTTGTCATTTCTAATGGAATACGTAAACCTGCAGGAAGAGAAGTGGCTCTAAACTCGTGTGCAGGTCTGGACCGGAGTCCAGCAGCACACCTGAAGACCTCCAGGTGTGTGTGTGTGTGTGTGTGTGTGTGTGTGTGTGTGTGTGTGTGTGTGTGTGTGTGTGTGGAGTCTTCAAACCTCTGCCCACAATAACACGAGTGTGAGACATTCAGACTGGCCGTGACATCACCGCTGACATCACCGCTGACATCACCGCTGGCTCCGGCTGCTGTTTGCTCTTCAGCCTGCAGCCGGCCAGACGGAGACCACAAAACCAAGAATTAACTTCTATCAGAATAATATGTCAGGATAACTTTAGTCCTGCATCATATTATAGAAGAACATCATGATTTCATGGCAAAAGGAACTAAAGCTGTCAGATACAAGCAGGGGAAGAGGAAGTAAAACACAGAAACCTTTTAAATAAACTCAAGAATAGAAATTCAATGCAGGTAAATTAGATTAAATTCTGGAGCCCAAACTGAGTCTGTTCAACCTGGAGGTGGGAAGTAATGAAGAACTGTTACTGTACTGAAGTTAAGGCCAAATCATCAAATCATACAACACAGCCCCACCTGGTGGACAGTTTATCTGAAGGAAAACTAATTAATTCATTTAATTAAAGTTCATGTACCTGAAACACTTTGTTTCTACATTTTTTATTTGTGTTGTTTATTCACATCAAAGTCTACAAATGTGAACATAATTCACATTCATGTTCTTGTTATTCTTCTCTGTATACCTACATATATTATATGTGTAAACATATATAATTATATGTTAAAATTATAGATTTGATCCTTCTTTGATGACAAACCAACTGACTATAATGTTTTCAAGTCAGTGTGACGTTATATATATATTATTATTATAGATGTAAAAACTGTCACGCAGGAGACCATTTACAATAATAAATATAAATAAATATATTTAAACAGAAGATGCAGAAGGACTTTCCTCTTCTCCTCTCTCCCTCTTTATAACATTTTATAACATTTGGTGATTCATAACTTGAAAGCTGTAAATAAAGTTTGTTTCTTGCACCTGTGACCCACGGCTGACCTACAGGTGTGTTCAGGTAACGAGGATTAATGAGTCTTCATAGTGAAGCCTGAATGTCCCGCAGCAACAACACTCCCCTCTTCCTCTTCGTCACATATCAGCCGGCCTCTGCACTTGCCCAAATATAAACTGTTTGTTGGCGCATGGACAGATTGAAACGGGGAGGAGTCGACACATAGAGTTCAGCTCAGGACAGACTGAAGGGCAAACAAGCAGGAAGAAACTAACACGAGTCCAACCGAAGAAGAAGGAGGATCACAAAGCAGATTGAAGAACAGTAAGTTGCCTGATTTTGTTGGATTTAAACACATTAAGGGCTCCACAGAAACATCAGCAGGCCGGGCCTCAACGCCTGCTGTTTGTTTGGAGAGGGTCATGTGACCAATGACTTCTTAATGCTGCCAACGAGGTGAAATAGAAGGACATTATGGTTTAACCAGGCCGTGTGGAGGTTTTCCTGCTGTCATAACTCCTACATTGTTCTGCGTGTTTGGAGTGTGAAGCCTGACGGCTGTTAGAATTAAATATATATAATATAAATACAGGAGAATAAATCTTCTGTTTGTTCCCTCCACCTCTACAGATGGCTGCGTCTCCAGCTGCCTTCGCTGCTCGACGGGTTCTTGCTGCGGCGTCGCATTCAAGTCATGAGGGAGGAAGTGAGTGTCTTTACCCCCCCGACACCTGAGTCTCCGACAGTCGAGCTTTTTGTTCAACATTAACTGGAGCGTCTGCAGAGCTGGCCGGTGGCCAAGCGTGCACTTTCACTTGGCACATGATCAGGATATTTAGTTACTGATATGCACTTCCTGTGGTTGTTTTCCACAGCGAGGACCTGGAAGATACTGACCTTTGTTCTGGCCTTACCTGGTGTCGGGGTCTGCATGGCCAACGCCTACATGAAGGCGAAGGCCCACTCCCACGATCAGCCGGAGTTCGTGGCGTTCCCTCACCTGCGAATCCGCACCAAGGTGAGTCTCAGCCTGCCGGCCGCCAATAACGCCATGACATGGATATCAGCGGGTTGTTGACTTCACATCTGATTGCCTCCGTGCAGAATTTCCCGTGGGGCGATGGGAACCACTCTCTGTTCCACAACCCTCACACCAACGCGCTGCCGGCTGGCTTCGAGGACTCCCATCACTGAGAGGATCACTCTCTCAGATATAGAGCTGCAGTGTTTCTTGGCTTCGTTCTGACGGAGGGGCCAAGCAGCACCGCCATCGAGTGCTGTGAATAAAAGCCACCTTGTGCTATATATATTACAACGAGTGCATTTCTGTTGTTTGATTCCCTTCAACCTCAAGACTTAAATCAAAATGTGTTTCTGACATTACCTCATGATCTCGACATGTTCTATTCCAGCAGGACGCACTGCTGCCTCAACATGTGGAAATGTCTTCAGCTTGTGTCAATAAAGCACCTTATTTCAAGCATCCGACAAAAACACAACCTCACTCCTGCAGCGTTCTCCTTCAATGCAACTGGCTGACAGTAAGAAAAAACTAAACATCGCCAGCATCGGCCGTAAAATGCTAACATTTAGTAGCATTAGCATCGCAAATTTGACTTGTAGGTGGCCCTGAATTTAAAAAAGCTCATCCTCTTGGGACCATGAATGTCTCCCGTTCTCCACACTCCCAATAACAAGAACGTGAGCTACATCTTGAGTGGCATAAATTTATATGGGACAGTTGGGATCTATACATGGAATCTTCTGCTCATCCATATCATCTCTATGTACAAAATAAACACCTGGCTTCTAGACCAACCCTGATAATTCCAGTACTTCCAGCTAAATGACATTTATCAAATGCATCGTCGACATTCTTAGACCTTTTCAAAGAAAAAAAGAAAAGAAAAGAAATCACAATAAAAATGCCATTAGTAAATTATAATACAATGATGTCATGCTGGGACGGGCTACAGTTGATAACGGATTACATCCAAGCTAAATTGTAATTTATGCTTCCAGTTGATCAAAATAAATCAAGTCTAAAGAGTTTCTTACAGCAGGTTTTCAGGTCATGGTGCATCTTTCCACACATTCCATAAAGTTAATACAACTTTGCTAGAAAGCTCATGACCACACAGTCGGCCCTCTGAATTCACGCCACTCTCTCCCGGTTCAGCTCAGAGCCTCCGAGGCCAGACTCAGCAGATCCTGTTTCAGGGTCTCCGTGCAGTCGGCCTCCTGGGCAAGTCTGCGAAGGCAGTCGCCCGCGAGGGACGAGGACGAGAAGGGCCGAGGGCAGTCCTGGCAGCCCAGCAGCAGAGACAGGCAGGCCCGGCCCAGGGCTGGGTAGTTGTAGCGCTGGGAGAACCAGTACACCTGGGGGAGGAGGACCGCCAGGGCCCCCCCTCCTGGACCGGCTCCGGAGGAGGAAAGGGAGCCCCGAGCTGCTGATTTCAGACGCTGTGCTGAACTTCTCACGTTCTTTGGTCTTAACCTCAACTCTTCTGGATCACGTGGTCTGTCCAGCGCTGACCTACAGCCTGATCTGGAGTCTGGAGGGGGACAGGTGGTACGGTCTCCAGTGCTGGTCTTTTGAACCGCTCCCGTCTGCCGGGTACTGTTTGGCTTCTTCGTCTTTCCTGCTAGATTTTCAGTTTCCAAACCGGTCAACTCTAACTCGGATGTTCGGTTGGCGAGGTTCTCTTCGGCAGACTCTGGGTCTGTTTTAGATGCGGTCTTCTCCGCCTTGTCCACTGAGGGAGCTGGAAAAGCAGCCTTGTTGGAGTGGGACAGGAGCAGAGACACGCAGAGATCCTCCAACTCTCTCTGCAGCTCCGTCGCCAAAAACCTGCACGCTCCCATCATCATCTCGCCGAGAGCCGTTTTCTGGAAAGCAAAGTCTTTAGTTGAGTCTTTCTGGCAGATCCCCAGTCCTTCAAGGACCAACTTGTCCAAGACCTGACACCGTCCTTTCCTGTCTTCTCCATCCTCACTTCCCCGGGCCACATCTGCCACCTTGGCGATGCGACATCCATGCAGGTAGTGCAGCACCGGCAGCAGCATGCCTGTGCTGACATCTTTGATGTGGATGGCTTCTTCCACATTCCCCTGAGCTTCTCCAAATCCACCTCTCAGCAGAGCCCAGAAGTACTCAGAGCCGACGGCGTCCGCCCCCTCCATCCCGGCCACCGCCTCCCTGTTGGCTCGGACACGAGTCCCGTCGTCCAGCAGCAAGAGGAGGTCAAAGTCCGAGCCTCCGTAAGGACAAGTGTCAGCCAGGCGAGCTCTTTTCGAGGGAGGGGGGGAGACTTTGTCTCCGTCGCTGTCCGGCCGTGTTGTTACTGGATGTTTTCTGTCAAGCTCCATTTTGATGCAGCCTGTCAGGGAAGACAGGCATCCAATCAGGAGGGAGGAGAACAGAGCGTGGAGCGGCAGAGTCAGGCCAGAATGCGGCACATTCAACCAATCAGAAAGCAGCTTCCCACATTCAGCGGGGTGGTCCAGGTCGGCGTCGCAGCCCAGAGGCTGCAGAGCCAGGAGCAGCCCGCCGCTGTCCAGGAGAAGCTTCTTCAGCAGGGGCTTGTTGCTGTCGGACAAAGAGAGGGTTTGGAGTTCTTCTCACCGGAATAACACTTTTATAAACATCACTCAAATGGAGACAGAAAAGTGCATTTCATGACATATAGATCTACTACTACGACGCTCTAGGTTATCATTAAGTCAGACTTGTGTTCAACCGCATGATAAACTGTGTTAGTACTCCTAAGAATCCTTTCTCACTGTGTTTGTTATGGAATGTGTTGTAGAAATAAAGATGATTATTATCATGATTATTCTATAACTCACCTGCAGATTAAGGGCAGAGACAGCGCACAGTTCATCTTGTCGGACTCGGAGCCGGACAGCATCACATGAGCAACGACCCCGGAGCCAAACCCAGACTCACACTGGACCCGCAGATTATTGAGAAGAGAAAACCCTGCAGAGACCGTTATATAGTCAGTTATACAGGCAGTTATACAGGCAGTTATACAGGCAGTTATACAGGCAGTTATACAGTCATACAGGCAGTTATACAGGCAGTTATACAGGCAGTTATACAGGCAGTTATACAGGCAGTTATACAGGCAGTTATACAGGCAGTTATACAGGCAGTTATACAGGCAGTTATACAGGCAGTTATACAGTCATACAGTCAGTTATACAGTCATACAGGCAGTTATACAGGCAGTTATACAGGCAGTCATACAGGCAGTTATACAGGCAGTTATACGGGGGGAAGGAGCACTAATGTGTGAACACAGAAGTTGTGTTATCTGGACCTGGAAGAAACAATCATCTACTAATAACACGGTTAATAAAATGTGAATTATTCATAACCTTTATGAGTAACCTACAAGCTTTGAAAGTGACTGCGCTGCAGAGGAAACATCTATATCTTACCAAGTTGTTTAACTTTGGCTTTCACTCGGTCCGTCTGCCGATCCTCCCCCTCGTAGCCCCCCCCTCTCCGGCAGAGACGGTGGCGGATCAGCGCCACCGAGCCGGTCCGGACCAGCGCCTGCAGGCAGTTTGGGTTGCAGCTCAGCCGGCAGAGCATACGGAAGCACCTGCTGCTGGGGTCCTGGTGCTGCGTGAGGTAGTAGAGCAGGCCGGACATGACGCCCGAGCTGATCAGCGCCGCGCTGGGATCGGTGGAGTGGGAGAAGCGTGACAGCAGCAGCAGGATGGGCGACTCGGCGGTCCAGGGCTCGGGGTGGTAGGGGTGGTGGTAGGCCGTCGTTCGGGGCACCGAGGGAGGGGCATCCAGCGTGACTTTAGTCAAACAAGCTGCCGAGTGAACGCGCTGCCTCCTTCTGTGAGGAGATGAGAACTTTGAAGGAGAGGCCGGCGTTTGGGCTGTTTTCGTGGGGGAGGACATGTTGGAGGAAGTGGGCTGGGTTTGGGATGTGAGCACGCTGGAAGGTTGAGGACCAGAAGGAGGTGGATCCGTGGTTTGACAGGACAGCTGGGGCTGAGCAGGACAGCACACCGGGGAAGGCTGAGCAGCTTTTTTACAAGTGAAAGGGCCAGGAGGGTTGGATGGAGAGTTTTTAAGAGAATCTGGGTTTGGAGAGGAGGTTTGAGGGGATGAAGACGGTGGGATCTGAAGACTCCCCCATTCTCCTTCAACACCAGAGGAATCCAGCAGGTCCCCCTCGGAAGAGATCAATCCCTCAGCCACCAACCAGGACCTGAAGAGAGAGCAATAAGCATGTCCATAAACACTAAAATAGTGGAATAAAAATAGGTAAACCTATGCTTTTCACTTTCCATACCTGAGACTTAAAAAGCTGGATGAACAAAGGCCTTGCTCCTTCCCGGCCTCCTCCTTCTTGCAGCCCTCAGGAGGAGCAGGAAAGTCAAAGGAGTCAAAACATGAGGAGGGCAGGAGCTCAGCAGGAGACACGCTGGAGGAGAGACTCACGTCCATCTTCTCAGCAGATTGTTCCTCGCCTCTGGTGAGCTCCACCAGTCGACCAACAAGCAGAGGGACCAGCCCCAACTCCTGCAGCTGCTCCATAGCCGATTCATCGAAAACAAAGTCCACGCAGGCCAGGATGGCCAGGCGGGAGAGGGGATGACTCTGATGGGCAGCCAGAAAGCCAACCAGCACCTCCAAGCCGCTGCTCTCCTTCACCTTGGCGCGGTTGACCGCCTCCTTGCAGCACAAGCACAGCGCCTTGAGGAAGACTCCGGACTTCAGCTGGTCCCTTTTGACCTCGTCAGTGAACTTCTGAATGACCCCCAGCGACCCCACCAGAGGTCGCAGGCAGCCTTGGGAGCACATGTTGGCCAGGGATTTCAGTGCCAGCTCCTCAAAAGGTTTACCAGACTCCCCTGACGCCATGACGCCGAGCTGAGCCAGGACCCCGGAGCGGGACACCTCCCTGGCACATTCGACACCGCAGCCCCGGGTCAGCTCGTGGAGGGTCTTGAGCGCCGCCCGCCTCAGCCCCTGGGGGTATTCTGGGGCGATGAGAGGGGCCAGAGCGGTTAAGGTCCCCTGGGTGAGCAGCGACAGGCGGTTAGAGTGCGTATCCGAGAGGTAGAGGAGAGCCCGAGCCGCCGACTGGGCACACTCCAGTTTGGGGGAGGGCTCTTTGGGTGGAGCAGCAGTGGGGGAGGAGGGGCCCGAAGAAAGAGACACACAGAGGAGGAGGAGGGGGACACCACCTGTCAGAAGTAACGGGGGGGTTTAAATCAACAGTCTCTGCAAGCATCTTTAATCTGTAATGTCACTAAGGTACCACAAATATTGATGATGATTCGTCCATAAGCAAATTAACCTGATAACAAATACTACTTTTCATTGCTATAACTTCCTCACGCTGCATCTCATGAGAAATGCTGGAAACGAAAAGGTTCCAGACTTACCAGCAGAGTGGATGAGTGCAGAGCTCTCTGGATCCATGGCCAAGTTCCCCAGAGCCCGGGCTGCTCGGTTCTGGACCGTCTCCAGGGCCATGTTTTCCTTCAGGATCTCCACTGAGACAGTCGGGATTACGGGCCGTTAATTGTGAAAATATCAGAGAGTATTGCAAAAGTTTGAGAAGTCATCCTGATAAGATCAGCGTCCTCATGAGACTGTAAAAGCACACTTACCTACGATGTTTATTCCATCAAGCTTACGAACCTACAGTGGAAGACATGTCAAACGTGAGCAGTTTTATTTAATAAAAATAGTATCTTCTGTATTATCCCTGTTATCTCACCTCGATGCGAGTCTCCAGCTCAGTGCAGCAGTTTGCCAGGATGCTCAGAGCCAGGTCCAGCGTCTTCCTGGAGCACTCGGGGTGTTTGAGCAGGTCCAGCAGGGGCCGGAGACCACCTTGAGTTCTGAACCGGGCGATGCCGGCCTTGTCACCCTTGATGTGCTGCGTCCGGATGGCGACCAGGGCTCGCCACTGAGAGGCTCTGGACCTCTTGTCCCCCTCTCGCCCCCCGCCTGACTCCGCCCTGCCACGGCCATGGTGTTCAGGTTTGGAGAGGTGAGCCAAGCACCAGGTCAGAGAGGACTCTGGGGACGATGGGTGTCCGTCCCTGGAGGGTGCTCGGGGTTGTTTCCAGTCACCTTGTAAGGGTGATGCAGCCATGGTTCCTCCTCAGGGTTCAATTAACTTAATATTCCTCCTCTCAGTTCAGATATCAAACACACTGTGGAGCATCACTGCTTCCAGATAAATACATTAAATAACACCTTTTACTTTCATGTCACTTTCATTAATCAACTAGTTGGTCTTCATGAGATCCTTCGTGATGTTTGTTTGTTTTTTTTCAAAGTTTCCACAAAGGTAACAAACCTGATGTCGTCAGAAAACTACAGATACCATGAAAAAAAGGAAAGGGTTACCGCCTGACGCCGCGATCGCTGCTGGGAGATGGAGTTCCAACAGCTTCGGTCCACTCCCTAAAAAACAGGCCTACATCGTGAGAAGGCCGAACTAGCGTTATTCTACGTGACAGCCGTGTTTTATCTCACTGGAACACATTTCACACATCGAGTGACGGATTAAAGCTCGAACTGAACAATGTTTTTTTACCACTGAGCGAATTACTTTGGTGAAACAAAATGCAATCGCCTGTGTTAGCCGCTAACGCCATCTTTAGCCAAACAACAAAACAGGGGCGGCTGAGGGCGGGAGCAGAGCGGGAAGAGGTGGGCCGATGAGATATACGCTGGGACTTGTAGTTTCAATGTCGCGGCCCTTGAGCATTTAGTCCCGTTTAAAAACTACATATCCCCGCGGCAGTGGCAAACCGTGCCTCGCTTTGTACAACTCGCAGCGTCTAAAGTTTGTAGTTTAACTGGCGCACCGGATGACTCGAAAGCTCATGCGTCCCGACTACACAACGGACTACATGTCCCAAGCCGCCGAGTGACGTCAACGTCATCGTTTAACGCGATGCGAGAAAAAGCATCGGTGCCTCTGAGATGTTGTTAAATTCCACGATAGATACACACAACTAATAATAATAAAATGTTTTAACGCCATGGAGGTGATCGAGACTATCGTGATACAAAGCACGGGAGCGGAAGGAAAGCAAACGGACGTGTCGCGCGCGGACACCGATAAAACCAAAGCAGGTTAGTCGCCGTTACACCCTGCAGCGGGTTTCATCCAGTCACCGCACGACGCGAGGAGGGCCCGATGAGTGCGCGTTAGACGCAGCGGTTGTAGTCAGAAACGGCCCCGCGTGCGTTTTCATAGTTCCGTGACTCATAATATCGTTTACATCAACCACAGTTATACGTTGCCTGGCAACGTATTATCTCGGTGTTTCAGTCAGACCGGCTGAACTTGGAAAACACGTCCGAGGTTCAACGCCACGTCATGACCCGAGTCACCTTTGTCTCCTCCCTCTAGAGTTCCTATGGACGCTGCAGGCGACATGGCACCTGGTCAACACCAGACTAGAGATGGACCCGGCCTTCGATCAGCCGGTGTGCAAGAAGAAGAAACTGTGGGAGACGGTGGCCGAGAGGGTGAACGCCAAACTGAGAGAGTCAGAGGTCACCGACGTCACCGTGAAGGCGTACGAGTGTGACCTCAAGTGGAGAAACATGCTGGCCACGTACAGGAAGAACGCCGAGCGGGCCAAGAGGCTGGGGGTCGCCAGCGTCCACTGGGAGTTCTTCAAGGCCATGGACCAGGTCCTGGGGAAGAGCAGGGAGGACGTGGAAGCCCAGCGGAGGGCCAAGCTCAGCGGGACGAGAGTCGGCAAGGCGATGGCCAGCAAGAGGTTCACGCCGATCCTCCCGACGCCTGCTCCCGCCACGGCTGCCTCCTGCTGCGCCCGGCCTCCGCAGGACGTCCTGCAGCTGTACATGGAGCTGCAGGAGAGGAAGATGAACATGTGGGCCCAGCAGAAAGCCCTGGAGGAGAGGAAGATAGAGGCCATCAACAACCTGGCTCAGGCCATCTCCAGCCTGGCTCAGAAGAACAGCACGCAGACGTCAAAGGATGCACATTAGGCCAGAAGAGATCTTTCATGATCCTGCACAAGGGCAGCTGTTTGTGTGTTTTTGGTAGACCTTATTTTCCTTGGTCATGTGGCTCCGTCTTACCTTGACAGGGCAGCGTATGAGACACACCCAGGACAGATGACATGCCTCCTCAGAGCAGTCGTTTTCTGTCCATGCTCCAGTGGAGGAAGTCCTCACTTATTTTTATACCAAAACAGAAGAGTTACACATCACTTCATGTCACATGTCAACAACCTATGCAACAGTAGAAACAAGTTATTGTATGTAAGCCCTGAAAGAGAACAAACTGAAACGTTACCATTGTTCAAGGGAAGTCAGACGTAAACACACTGATATTTATACTGATATGTATCAATAACAGTATCCATAGATACCATTAATGTATTAATAACACTGTCTTAGTTATCAGTCAGTATGCACAATTTCACCATGTAATTTATTCCAATAAACAATCCTGCAATAAATAAAACCTTGATCAATGTTTTGTCGAGAAAGACGGCGCTTGGATAGTTTTATTGTGAAACTTTTACCGGATATACTGTTGTGGTATTGTGATTTGACGCCGGAGCCGGACGGATTAGAGCGTTCACTGCCCTCCTGTGGCCACAGTGAGGAACTGCAACATTAAATGATTCCCGGTTTAGAGTTATGAGTAAAATCCATATTAATAATCCTCGTTAATAGTGATTACAGATAGAAACAATATCATTAATGGTGTCGATGATTAAGTTATTTTAAAGTTTGTATTCGTCTGGAAATGCTATTTGTTTAACTTGGAAACGGTCATTCTAGTGTCAAGGTACATGAAATAGCACACACCAACTTCCTGTCAGTTTCAAAATAAAATGTGAAAAATAACTCATTGCCAATAACTTTGTTTTTGTTGCTCTTTGCACCTATGTTCGTGTTGGCATCCCATAGTTTCCAAGAGCCTGCTATAACTAGCGATAAGTTCAGACGCTTCAGTGGATATTATTTATGTTCTTGTATGCTTTATCATGTTAAATTACAGACACACAGGTCTGATTGGGCTTCCACTCCAATGAAGGAACCCCTGACATGCAATGAAAGCATTTACATGCGTCTATTTTGTGTGAATCCATTTTTATTTTGTCAATCCTATTTAGGGCAAACCTGGCCGTTATCTGACCTTCACAATAAGAGCCCGAGACAGTGGTGTCTGCTAAAATAAACCTTTATATGAAAGAGCTGACATCACGTCACATGCTTCCAGAATTAAAGCTTTTAAACAACAAATCTGAGACGGCGTCCCGTCTGTGTACGCCCTCGTCTTCTACCTCGCCCTCCTGGGTCACGGCTTCCTCTTTCTCCACGTCTCCGTGAACTTCCTGTCCCATGTCCAAAAACACATTGTGCAACACGCAGGCGGTCAGCACAACGGCTCTCGCCCGATCGTAGTTTCCAATATCCAGATACCTGAGCCTTTGAAATCTGGCTCTCAGGTTTGCGAGGGCCTGATCCAGGATGTGAACGTGCTCCTCCAGCATCCCGTTGAAGAGCTCCTCCCTCGGCCCGTGGCATTCTGGGTACGGCGTTAGAATCTGAGCCGTGAGCGGGTAGCCGGCTCTCGCCACGAGGAAGGAGCCGGAGGGCATCAGTTCAGGATGCCGTTTGAGTTTGTCTCTCAGAGCGCCGCCTCTGTCCGGGTCCGATCCTCTACTGATGCTGCAGTCCAGGAACCGGCCTCTCCGGTCACACGTGAGCTGGAGGTGGAGCCAGGAGTCAGGATGGGCCTCCTTCTTCATCCTCTTCACTCCGGGCTCCGTGCGGTCCACTCCACGTTTCACCGTCGGCAGGCGGATCGGGATGCGGGTGTGTCCCAGCGCTCCCAGGACCCGAGGACCTCGCTGCTCCTCCTGCTCCGGGCTCCAGAGGGGGACGAGGGCTTCTGCAGCCTCCCTGCCTGGAGAAGAGAGAAGGAGAAACCTTCACATCATCATGTTCACCGTTTACACTCGTATCACGGCGGCGTTGCACCGGATCCAACCCACCGACCGGCCACCGGATCTGACCGCCTTCCAGCGCGTTGACGCGCCCGCAGAAGGAGAAGAAGATGCGGTGGATGTTTCCCTTCTCCAGGTGGAAGCGGCGGGACACCGAGCGGTAGCTGAGGCGCTCGCAGAGCAGCGTGAGGGACAGCAGCACCGTGTGGGACAGGGACAGGTGAGCCCGGCCCGCCATCCGGGTCCGGGATTTGGAGCTTTGAAGGAGCTCCGTGATGTGCTGGAAGGGAGGGACAAAGTAGACCATCAGAGAGTCTAGGTTAGTAGACCAGACCACCAGAGACAGTCTGAGTTAGTAGACCAGACCACCAGAGAAAGTTAGTAGACCAGACCACCAGAGACAGTCTTAGTTAGTAGACCAGACCACCAGAGACAGTCTGAGTTAGTAGACCAGACCACCAGAGACAGTCTTAGTTAGTAGACCAGACCACCAGAGACAGTCTAAGTTAGTAGACTACACCACCAGACAGTCTTACTTAGTAGACCAGACCACCAGACAGTCTTACTTAGTAGACCAGACCACCAGACAGTCTGAGTTAGTAGACCAGACCACCAGAGACAGTCTGAGTTAGTAGACCAGACCACCAGAGACAGTCTAGGTTAATAGACCAGACCACCAGAGACAGTCTTAGTTAGTAGACCAGACCACCAGAGACAGTTAAAGTTAGTAGACCAGACCACCAGAGACAGTCTGAGTTAGTAGACCAGACCACCAGAGACAGTCTTAGTTAGTAGACCAGACCACCAGAGACAGTTAAAGTTAGTAGACCAGACCACCAGAGACAGTCTTAGTTAGTAGACCAGACCACCAGAGACAGTTAAAGTTAGTAGACCAGACCACCAGAGACAGTTAAAGTTAGTAGACCAGACCACCAGAGACAGTCTGAGTTAGTAGACCAGACCACCAGAGACAGTTAAAGTTAGTAGACCAGACCACCAGAGACAGTCTGAGTTAGTAGACCAGACCACCAGAGACAGTCTTAGTTAGTAGACCAGACCACCAGAGACAGTTAAAGTTAGTAGACCAGACCACCAGAGACAGTCTGAGTTAGTAGACCAGACCACCAGAGACAGTCTTAGTTAGTAGACCAGACCACCAGAGACAGTTAAAGTTAGTAGACCAGACCACCAGAGACAGTCTTAGTTAGTAGACCAGACCACCAGAGACAGTTAAAGTTAGTAGACCAGACCACCAGAGACAGTCTTAGTTAGTAGACCAGACCACCAGAGACAGTTAAAGTTAGTAGACCAGACCACCAGACCACCAGAGACAGTCTGAGTTAGTAGACCAGACCACCAGAGACAGTCTAGGTTAATAGACCAGACCACCAGAGACAGTCTGAGTTAGTAGACCAGACCACCAGAGACAGTCTAGGTTAATAGACCAGACCACCAGAGACAGTCTGAGTTAGTAGACCAGACCACCAGAGACAGTCTGAGTTAGTAGACCAGACCACCAGAGACAGTCTGAGTTAGTAGACCAGACCACCAGAGACAGTTAAAGTTAGTAGACCAGACTATCAGAGACAGTTAAAGTTAGTAGACCAGACCACCAGAGACAGTCTGAGTTAGTAGACTACACCACCAGACCACCAGAGACAGTCTTAGTTAGTAGACCAGACTATCAGAGAGTCTAAGTTAGTAGACCAGACCATCAGAGACACAGAGACCAGAGACAGTCTTAGTTAGTAGACCAGACCACCAGAGACAGTCTAGGTTAGTAGACCAGACCACCAGAGACAGTCTAAGTTAGTAGATCAGACCACCAGAAAGTCTTAACCAGACCACCAGAGACAGTCTTAGTTAGTAGACCAGACCACCAGAAAGTCTTAACCAGACCACCAGAGACAGTCTTAGTTAGTAGACCAGACCACCAGAGTCAGTCTTAGTTAGTAGACCAGACCACCAGAGGCAGTCTTAGTTAGTAGACCAGACCACCAGAGACAGCCTTAGTTAGTAGACCAGACCACCAGAGACAGTCTTAGTTAGTAGACCAGACCACCAGAGTCAGTCTTAGTTAGTAGACCAGACCACCAAAGACAGTTTAAGTTAGTGGACCAGACCACCAGAGACAACATACCTGGACTGCAGCACCGTCAACGGTCTCCAGCGGTCCCCGGGTCTCTGGTGGTCTCTCTTCCTCTGGGGCCCCGCTGCTGGACGTGGTCGTCTGTGAGCCGGGGGGCTCCACCACGTTGGTCCGAGCCTGCAGCAGCTGCCCGGCGGGGATAGGCTGATGCCCGGCGGGGGAAGACTGCGCTTTGAGCCGCTCCAGCAGCTCCGCCTCCAGGATCTCCTCCACCGCCTGGTCCAGCCGCTGCTCCAGCTCGCCCGGGGACAGCGGCTGCCACTCCCGCTCCACCACGTCCAGCACGGCCCGGCCCGCCGACAACACGCACTCACCGACGTCCATGTGGGCGACCGGAGTTCCTCCCGGTCCGAGTCCGGAGGTCGAGCTCAACGAGCGGCGCGGCGCAGCTGCATCGCTGCTAGCTCGATGCTAAGCGAGCCCGCTAAGCTAACACGCGTTGCCTTCAAGCGCTGTCGGAAAGTTCGGTACTTTTAGGGAACAACGAGCAACTTACGTTTTCTGACGCGTTAAGCATCGCATTTGTTTTCAATAAATATGTAGTTTTAGAGCTGAAACATTTCGTCCATAGTTTTCCCAAAACAATTTGATAAATGGCCAGAAATAGTTGAATTGCAAAAGATCTTCTGTGTATTTTTATATGGCTTAGACTCTCACTGAGCACTTAAAGAAAACACTGAACACATCAGCTGCTGTTCACTAATGCAATATTAGATATCATCACCCGAGTCTTGAGTGTGCAAAAAAATAATACAATATTGTGTTTATGGGTCAACCGTTGTCTTTATACACATAGAAAAAAGACTCCACAGAGCACAGCGCTGAAAAACAGTCGTTTTTAATGTTAAATCAGTTACAAGTGCAACTTGGATCATGTCCCACTGTTTAACAGCCTCAATTTGCAAATGTTAAAGTCAACAATATCATTCAACAACCGCAGGCCAGAATATACTTCACTGTTGTAACAAATGGAGGTTAATGGAGTTTCTAAATTGTCTTTTTTTTTTACTTCAGTTTGATGTGCAGAGGACTTCATTTCTAATCCCCCCATTGATTTGAAGGGAAACTGTATTAATGTTGCAGCATGAACTAAACCTAAATGGGCAGTGATTCTGGGACAACGCAGAGTCAAATGTGCAGCCGATGACACCCAGGCCTGGTTCATGTCTCATCACATGAAAACTACCTGTTTAAACTTATTATACACAATTAGCCCCACTGAGTCAAGTCAGGAAGAGAGGGCATCGGCTACGTTCAAACACTGGAGAGGAACGTTAGTCAGTCCTCCCTTTGTAACCAAGGTACGACTTTAAATAATCATCACTATTAATCGGTTTTGATTGCTGCTCTGCCTGTCTGACATTACATTTTCAACAGCAGGTCCACGCCAGCGTTACGTGTGTTGTAGATCCCCACGACTGAGTGCCTTCAGTCTCAGTAACTTCTGTGAGCAGAAACAGTAGGAAAACTACAACTACTGATAGGCAAAGTACCAAGAAATGTCCATCTTAATGCCAGATCTCCTGCCAACGAGAATCTGTTTTTATCTCAGATCCATATTTTCCAAAATGTTTGAAACACAGATAGTAACTCAGAAATTCACAAACTCCTAACTACTGTTGTGACACACATCCAGGCCAAAGACCGAAAGACGTGTTCAATCCTAGTAATATTTTAATAAAGAAACACACAAACATAAAAGCCAGAAAATGTCACACCTCATCGACTCTCACGTTTAAGCCAGCAAAATAAAAAACACGAGTAAGGCAGCGACAACCTTACCCCAAATAAAGACTAGAATTAATTAAATACGAGGTACATTTTTTTATGTTCAGCCGTAACCAATCCCACGGATTGACAGTGTTGAGACGAGTCCGTCAGGTATCTCTGAAGGGTCTGGTGTGAAATTATCAATTTATCTAGCATGCGTTCACCGATTTCAGAACAAATGAACCTCTTTGAAGCACCCACCCTCACATTTACGACGAGGGGAATCCGTGTTTGTAATTGTTTGTGCCCAGCTGAAGATCTGTGGTGGGCGAGGTAAAACCCACCCGCGGAGGCATCACATCCCAAAATTCTACCCTCCCTCCCCCCGTGCATCATCCCTCCGATCCCCTGTGCGTCCCTCTCGATCCCTGCCCCCTCCCTCACTGTACAGCCTGCTCATTGGCTGTGCTGCCCGAGTCCTGGGGCTTCATGACGTCAGGGAGCTCTGGGGGAGTGGAGAAAGACTCGACCCTCAGCTGCTCGAATGAATCATCTGAGAGAACGACAGAGAAAGTGACAACGTGAAAAAGAGACGGAGAAGATGCACAACAAGAGGAAACAAGAAGAAAGTCAGAACAACAACACAAACTGAAAATGTTCTCATGCGGGTTGATTAAAGGGCGAAGTACTTACCACCCAGACGGAAAGCTAATCCCACCGTGGCCGGAGCCTGAGGTCGGGCAGTTTGATTTGTAAAGCCACAATTTCCAAGAGTTTGGCCGTCATTAAGCATCACGTCATCCTGGTGAAGAACATTTTAAAAGAGTAAAATCAGAAGTATGAACCACGTTTTTATCTTCCATGTTTGTATTCAATGTCAGGTAAGTATTAAGCTGGAAGAATCCTGTAATGTTGGGAAATGATGTTGTTTAAAAGTCGCCAGAGCTTTTGACTTTCTAACACTGATAGAGGTGGGTGACATTGATTAAGTGAACTTCTATATGTATATTATGATTTAATCAACTCTATTGTGAGTTTTTAATTCACTCACTCCCAGAAGCAGAAGCATCCCGGGAATCCTGGGAAATTTACTTGTTTTTTTAGGTATAACTTCAGCTTCAGTCAATACACATTAGGCACCATGTCGATGTATTGTAACATTACACACATAGCTGGCTGGAAGAGAACCAGAGATATTGAAGAGATAACCAACTCATAACAATATTAGGACTGCAATGTGAGGAGCGACTGTGCTAAAGCGTGAATGTGAACTCTCATATTGCTCTAAAGATTGCTCAGGTTGGTGTGTGCAACAACTAGAACAAAGCAGGAAGCCGTTAGCTGTCTGTGCGTGGTTCATTAAAAGAGGGCTTTTCACTACTACGACAGGTAAATCACCTTGTAAAGTCTCTGTTCTTCAGGGGGCCGTTTTAAAATGCCTTCCACAATGCGCTTCAGTTCATAGACTGTGGTCGACTCTTTGGCATCTGTGAAGATGGTCGTCTTGTGACGTCGGATCATTAGAAACACATCCTGGAGGGAGATCGAGTGACAGGAAAGAGTGGAAATTAGACACCGATGACTCCCGAGAATGTTCACATCAGAAAAACGGCATTGTTGACCTTGTAGATTGTGTTCCCTGAACCCGGATGAACCCGAATCTCTGGTGGCAGATTTCACACTGAACCTTGCCATATATCTGTTCCACCGTCAACTTCAAACACAGAAGTCCCAATAACAAATAGCTAATTTAACTATTATCTACCCATTACTGGCTGTCTCTGGTAAAACCTCCAGAAAGTGACACTCAGCAGAGAGAAGCTTTATCTTTTGCATAGTGATGGAAGAAGTATTCAGATCATTTACTAATATCAGTCTGTGAAAATACTCCACTACAAGGGAAAGTCTTGTATTTGCACCTAAAGTAAGTGTGTAAGTATTGTCAGCTTATGTAAGACTGAAAATAAAAGTGTGTCACTGTGCAGTAAATGTTACTTTCTCAGACCATAAAGGAACATTAACCTTTCAGTTGATCACACATCTGGAGACATGTGGTTTTCACTAAAAGGTACAATGATCTGAAAACTAACTAAACTCATCTGCCGTTTGACAGGTTTTTCCTTGTTGAGCAAAGAAGCCACAACAGCATTTTGTTGCACACCCCTGTGTTGCACAATGACAACCAATTATCCTCGAACCCTTGATTGATCACGCAGACAATCAATATGACAGCAATTGAATTAAATTAAACAAACGTTAAAGCAACTTAGGAAGTATCCAACTCTGTACTAGCTGGGTAACAGGTGATCAAATCAAAACCTTTAGATTACAACATCCGAATAAAAAAACTGCCATTACATATAATTAATAAGAAACCAGGGTTTAAAAGGTATATTTCCTACAAAGACACCAATACCAATGTCTCTCTGAATAGAAACACCAAACCTGGCTGCGAGAGGGTTTTCCTGTTCATACATCACTGCCTATAAATATCATCGTCTATCATTTGTTCTGCAATAAACAAAAGGCCGATATGTTTGACAGGATTAGCCACTGGCTAACTGCTGCTAACTCTGTTGAGGTGGCAGCAGGAGTGCTGAAGCCTACCGGGACTACAGTTTGGGAACTATGCTAGTTGATAAGCCTGTTAACACACACAACAAGCCGGTCCGGCTCCACAGAGTAGCACCGATCTCTGCGTCGATGCGTTTAAAGACACGCAGAGCAGCTGCCGGCTAGCGTCACGTAGGGCTGACGTTAGCATAGCCGCGGCTACTGAACTAGCCGTGAAACTGTTAGCTGAATTAGCTTCCTCCGTCTGTAGAGATCCTGCCAACGTACACCAAACAAAACTGCGTGTCCCCTCACTGTTTAAGTCGCTCAAAGTTTGTTTCGTGTGTTGCTTTAAATCTGTTGACAGGCGACAAACGTTAGCCGCTACTTGACAACTTCAGGTAGCGTTAGCTTCTCCGCGGCTAACTAGCTAGCCGTTTCATCAACAGCAAAGTTCCAGCTAAAAAAAATGAGCTGTCACTCAGTCAAAACGAGGTTACTTCATACGCCCTTTTCGTCTGGGCCCTTCTTTACCAACCTTGCTATCGACCCGAGCGTTTTAAAGCAGAGTTAGCTTGAGCTACAATGTTGACGTTAACCAATTTAAGGAAGCTAAGCCTAGCTAGCAGCGGTTAGCTAAACAAAGACATCCGCCTTCGGATGGTGTTATTTTATGGCGGGCCCGCTTCGGCTACTGACGGCACACATCTTAACGCGTAGAGAATCACTTCATGACAAAACAACTAAGGTTTGTCGAGTCAACAGGCCACTACATTTGGAGCTGTATCTGTTTTCCTCACTCACCATTTCTTGCGGTTGGTTGCGCACAGAAAAAAAACGCCTCCACCGCACAGCGACAACTGTGAGATCACAGCAGCGTCACCACGCCTGTAACACCATACTCGGCCAGCAGGTGGCGGCGGTGGCACCAGCTGCTGGTGCTGCAGCTTCTTCTTCTTCTTTGCACTTTGAATTGCCCTGTTGTTGAAAGGTGCTATACAAATACAATTGCCTTGCCTTCAAAATAAATATATAAACAATAAGAAAATGAAATGCATGCAAAATAATAAGTAGCCTACAAATAAATACTAAAAAGGGGAATATATATATATATAAAGGGCACACATTATAATTGTATCATTACATATATTTTTCATGCATGCACTCCGTCATGATGATAATAAGTCATTTCCCCCGTATAGTATGTCATTCGTGGTCCTGCCGGTATGTGATGTCAACACTATAGGCCTTTTTTTTAATTACCTGGACTGTAGGGTCCCTGAACTACTCATATTCATTAACTATGTCACATGTTTTGAGTGGCAGCTTAAGATACCTGCACAACAGCAACACAGCTTTGTAGGATCAAAGAGCTTCATCAGACCCGATGCACTACTTCCTTCATCATGTCTGCCCTCCTGGTGCAACCAACCTCCTCCTTTCTCTGTGGGAGGACTCAACCTCCTCCTTCCTCTGTGGGAGGACTCAACCTCCTCCTTTCAGCCCCAAAGCAGCTGTCGCTGCAGAGACAGCTGAACTGAAAGCAGCTGAGAAAAACAAATCGAGTGAAGTGCCACAACCACTTTATCCGGTTCCTGACGTTGTGTCTTGGTTGGTCAGCGTTCCTTTCATATGATAAGAGATGAAAACGGATAAAAACATATACTTTTGTTTTATCTTTAAAAATAAGAATAATCACTTTTTATACAGATGCAACTCAGACATAACAGGTGTGATTCCTCTGTTGCAGGTGCCCTACTGTACATACTGGGGACTGCATGCTACAATGGTTTTAAAGGAGTCATAACCTGGTTTTATACGTATCCAGCCCCCCTTGGATCGCTTTGGATCAATTCGTAAAACTTATTAGAAAAAAAAAAAAATAATTTTAATCAAACATTGAGCTTGTTCTGACCCTTTTTCGTACCGCGATTTTATCACGCGAGATTACGCGCGAGGTTTTGACTGGTCCGGATGTGCATTGTATAATATGTAATGAGGCGCGCGTTGAAGCCGGGGGGGGGCTTGCCTGCATGCAGACTCCAAAACATAATGGCGGCGCTTCGGCGATTTCAGGTAGTGGACGGGGCGGGGTTGGGTGGTGAAAGAGGGGTGGGCTTATGCAAGTAGCCGCCACGGTGACGTCACCGAAGGCGCAGAATCAAAATCTCGTGCTTTAGGAATGCACACCCTTGTGTGCTATTCCTGTTCGGAAAAAGAGCAGAAGCGAAAAAACGGCGCCACTTTCAAACTCCAGCCTTTCAGGCAAGTTTCAACTGAGGTCAAACACAGATATGCATGTTTTAACAAGAGAAATTGCGATTTCCTGGTGATGACTCCTTTAAGTTAAGAACACAGATTACTCAAGAGCATTTGTGTAGTCTAATTTGGCATCTCACTTATTTAATCACAACAATTCTTGTTTAAACCAAGTTTATTTACATGTTTTACATTTCATACAAATAAAAAAACAAGAACTAATCAGGCACAGCGGCCTTGAAAATAGAAACCAATCCTGATGTAACAGTGTCGTATCTCCCGGACTACGACTCAACATCCCTTTTGTCTAAACTTTTGCTCCAATACAATCTTAAAGTACAGAAATGCAGGCTCGGTCATTCTGCTTCATTTTTAAAGCATTTTTAAGACAATTCAGAATGTAAATTCTGAAATAAATGATATCCCAAAATAAGATACAAGCATGAAAATTGCCTTCTACTGTGCTGGTGGACAAGAGGTTTGAGTTACCACGGTTCCACTGTGGCCATGAAGTACTGACCAACTCCAGCACCTTTCCAGGACAATCCATGAACGTACTCTTCCTCCTCGGTTTGCTGAGAAAACTGAGCCCAGATTGATTCCCACATCAACTGACCTGAAAAATAATAATACTGAGTGAGGCAACTTGTACATGATGCGTTAGTAAAATCCCCTATAACTAGTGAAACTGCTCTGAGACCTGAAGACACACAGAGAAAATGTGAATATTATCCAAAATTAAAGTATGTACTGGTGAAAAAATGATATTCAACTCACCAAAAAAACGTTATATATCTATCGAACCACGAAAGCACTCTCTAGGATCTTGGCGTACTCATACTGTGGAACAAAGAGGCAAGAACACAAGCATCATTTTACCGTTTCTATCAAACAGAAGACATTAAAATGTTGAAAACGTGCGTTTACATTCAGGCCTCGGGGGGACCGGATGGGCTCCAGTCCTTTACAGCACAGCATTGAAAAAGGCCGCTCCTTGGTCTTGGAATGCTCTTTGAAACACAGACTGAAGACCTTGGCAGGCATGTAGACATCCCAGTCAGCTGCGTGCTCCTCCATCAGATCACTAACCATCCTGTTGGGGAGCAGCAACATGTCATCAGACACGTTGATGCTTTACGGCCAATATGATGATATTATAAGTACAGACCTGTCAATCAGTTGCTGTGTGATCAAATCCACGGTGCCCGTCTGCTGGTGATAGACCACCAGAGCAACGGTGACCTTCAGCTGATCTTTCAGCTCTCTGTTGATCTGGCATGGGGACACGGTCACACGGTACATCTATGTGAGACACTGACCAGGACACATTATTATACCGTTAAATATACTTTTAAAGTATAATAAACCCCCTTCTCCTGGCTAGAGTCCGTTAGGTTCTCATAGAAGCTGAAACGTAGGGTTTTCTGTGCTGATTCTACAGGGGTTTCTACTTGCAGGGAGTCAAGATTGCCACGTTTACAGCTTGTGTGTCTTCACAGTCATCACAACAGGGTTACACTCTTATGAGGGTTATATAACAATAAACCACTATGACTGTGTTTGAGGAAGGCGTGTTTGATTGTTTGGTCTTCAGGAACTTCCGTAATAAAAGGTGGGATCTGTCAGATTACATGTTGGTAGAGCACGCCCACCCCGGCTACCCAGAGAATACAAATCCTGTAGAAACAGCCTGCAGCGCTTCATCGCATCCAACTACGACACCCTCACATTAAACTGGATGTGGGAAGAACAGATTCAAGCTCTCTGGCTCCATATAAACACTCGCTGAGGAATTCAACTACATTTCCATCAACACTGTTTGGAAATAAAAGATGTCAGTCTTCCTACTGAGCTCTACAACCATAATATGAGCACTTTTACCAGCATGCACTCACTTTGTGGACGATGTCATGAGGCAGTCTGGAGAGGATTCTGATTGGGTATCCAAAGTGTGCGATGACGTCCACAATGTGCTTGGCCACATCTGGCGGCAGGCACGACTGCATCGGCACAGCTTCCACCCACTTGGAGTAATAGTCCGTCACAGTCAGGATGTACTTGTGTCCGTTCAGTGTTTGGGGCAGCGGCCCTCGGACATCCAGGCCGAGCCACTGCCACGCCTCTTTCACCTGCCATCACAACGCCACAGCGTGCAGACACACCATGTGACAGCAGTAACAATGGCAACCACTTCAGTTTGTACTTAATGTATGTTCTATGTATGTTATTGCTACTGGATGCTTGAATTTCCTTCGGGATCAATAAAGTATCTATCTATCTATCTATCCATCTATCTATGGTGCAACACATTCAGGTAATCGTGTTGTAACTTACCTCTATCACCTTCTCTGGATCTTCACAGTCTGTCTGTGAACATTACAGACGAGTGCTTGATTAAAAAGCTTCATGATATAGAAGTTTAGGAGTATTAAAGACAAAACACTGTAGTTTACAACCATGAGAACTGCTTACACTCAAATCATCATCTGGAGCCCACTGGATATCCTGTTGGTGTAAAAAACAACACATGAACATACGGACATATCAGTATAAACGCTCAGAAACTACAATAATGAAGGTAAACATCTGACATATATATATATATATATATATATACATATAACACCACTTACCAAAGGTGTGCAGTAATCTCCATGGAAGAAATGTGGAAATGACTCTATCTTCATCAGCCCTTCATCGACTATAATCCTCCATTTGTCATTTGACTTCTGGGAGTCTTTGTCTCTGAACAGAAAACAGAAAGGTTTAACACTTTAGTCAGGCAACGATGTCTCTTCTTGTGTGTTTGGTCTTTTTTTTGGTAAATTAAATACACTTGAATTGTGCGGCGGTGGGGAGAAAACAGTGGAGGGTTAAGACCCCGGGTCATACTGGCTTACCCAGCAGGCTCTGCTTCTGTCTGGCTTGGCTCTTTGTCCTGGACTCTTCTCTTTGCTGTGGTAGGAGGGGATGATGGACTCGTCGGTGAGGCTTTAACACCGGCCGGCTGAGTTCACGATACAGAGAAACAACACACCGTTCAGAGATCTCATCTGATTGTGATCTGTAAGCAATGAACACACTGACTCCATGGTGTTAGAGTGAAGACAGAATGTATGTTAATATCCTTCATTTAAACAGAATTCCATGTTTTATTTAGGAGGAACAGTAAAATGTAAATATAATTTCACCTTCAGTCTCTTACTTCTTGGGTTGCTGGAAGCCTATATCAGTCAGGGGACAGTAATTATATAATTATCAGAGACGGATAAGAGGGTTTTTTAATGAAGCTGCTGGTTATTAAAGCATGAAAGCAGGTTGATCTACAGACAAACCTCTCGTTTCGCTGCATCGCCAGGGGATGGAAACAAGGTGGGAACTGCGTGTTCATGAAGTTTCACACATTTGCCTGTTCTGTCAATGTACTGCTCCTCGAAATGACTGATGCACAGCACAGAGAAGCGAGACGGGGTCCAGTCCTTCCACTTCATGCTGACCAGCCATTTCTTCAGCTTCCGGGGATTGTAGAGGGGAAACCTGTGGTAGAAGCACACAACTCATTAAAGCTGTCTCTTTATTCCAAAAACCACTACACTTAGACATCATCATCTACTATCATCCCAGAGAAGCCAGACAACAGAGCTGAGGTGCATTTGTATTATTCGATCCCAACGTTAGCTGCCTGCCTGCTCCAGTATCAACTCATGCAAACAGAGAAAAACTCTGATGAACAGAGAAAAACTCTGATAAACAGAGAAAATAGCAACCCGAGGAGCAGAAAGTGGGCAAAGTTTGGCAGTTTTGCCTGAAAATAAGTTGCCTGAATCAATTAAAGCTCTTCTTAAATTCGTATTAAAACAACACATTAAAACGAGCTGTAAAATGTGGACAGGGAAATAAAACACTAACAGTGGCTAAATAATGGGAATTATGCTGATGTTTATGTTAGCCTTACGTTAGCTAGCTTGACTACTACAAATCTGCCAGATAATCTGTGATAATGTGTTTCATACTTACTTAAAATACTTCACATCTGACTCACTGGAGCCTTCGCAGTTGTAGGCACATTTATATCTTCCCATTGAGTACACGCTTTCGTTCAATTTGGAAACAAACCGTTTTTATTGCTAGCATAGAGTTGTTTTGAGCGACAGGTCAAGTTAGCAATGATACAACAGTGTCATCCGGTCAGGATTTTCAAAATAAAGACACGTTTAGAGACTAACCCGTAAAATATACTCGATAATAATGAAATACTATTCGGAAGTGTATGTATATATATATATATATATATATATATATATATATATATATATATATATATACATATACACACTTGTCTTGTATCAATGTTGTTGAAAATTCAACAGCATTTGCTAAAAAAAAATATACTCAAGCCGTAAATTCTTTCCGCTTGAATGTACCGTTTCACAAACGGATGTTGTTTCTTCTTCGTGGTGTATTCAGCTGCACATGAACGACCTGCAGCGCCACTCTATGGATAAAAGATGGAAGTGCACCCAGTGATGTTTTATTTGTATGACACATTTGTACACAGGTTCAATCAGTCAGTGTATGTTTCATTTAAAAACAAAAAAAAGGAAACATGTGAAGCAATCTTTTGCTCACTGACCCTCCAGGTTTGAATTGGAATATTGCTGTAAAAATAGTTGAAATAGTCCCATACAAAAATACATGTTTCTTCTGTAGTTGTATCATACATGATGAGATTTAGCTGAAAACAGAAGGAATCAAACAAAAGATATATATAAAAAAATGTTGGGTCAACGTTTGACATTGTGATTAGAGTAATATGGCTGCAGCTCAGTTGGTCTTTGTTTTCCACTCGACCCTCCACTCATCCCAGTCCAGTAAAGTTCGTTTTACATCCCATCCTGCAGCTTCCACGGCTGGAATTTATCAAGCAAAAATCAACAATCACTCAGACGCTCAATAAAGTTGGTGGCTTGTAAGTTAAAACAGCTTTGTTTGCGCTCACCTTTGAGAAACGGATTGAAAATCGTTTCCATCAACTTGTGACTCTTGTGCACCAGTTCCCAGTTGCCTTTGTTAACAGAAAAAGCGGTTGAAGGTGAACAAGCTCTGTTATTAATGTAAAGTAAATGAATGGAGGTAAAGGCTTTACTTTGTGTCGGAGGCTCTCTGGAAGTCGGAGAGCTCAACATGCTGCTGAGCCACACAGCTTGGCACACCGCTCTGATTTCATCATGTACTGATGCTTCTGGTCCCAAACAAACACATACGCAGCCTGAGGGGAACACAGCAAAAACACATTTCAAGTATGTATGAAACCCGGTAGTAATCATTTCATATTTCCCCAGAGACGGAGATCATTGTGGGAGTTGTTGTCTTCCATCAACATGCGTTGACTCGGTCAAGAAGGCACCAAATTATAAATCTAGTTTACATTTCGACTACATATATGATCCACTTTCAAAACACATTCATGTTTCCACCGGAGAAGTCGTCCTTTAACACCGAGGATGAGAGAATACACACCATTCCGTTCTCCCAGTAGGTAAGGCATGTTGTTCTCCTTCAAAGCCAAGTTCAGTTCCTCTGGGCTACAAAATAATAAGCAACGTTATCCTAAACTGTGTCTGACTTTTATTACGTGACATTTTTCATCATATAAATGTGAAATTACCTCTGTACGACCTCCTGCAGCCTCACTCCCAGTTTGATTGGCACAGTTTTCCTAAACTCTGGGGGGAAACGGAAGAATCCATCATTTTGAAACAACAACAATAATACACTTTATTTATATAAGACAGGCTTTAAAAGGTAAAATAAATTGCACAGTGTTTATTAAATGAAGAGAGCGATGAAGTCATCATAATATATTCATATATTTTAATTATTTAGTTGGATACATCAAATAGTCGTGAAAAACTCACCAAAGAAAACCGGCTCTCTCCGATTGGCCTCCAGCGGACTCAGGATGCGTCCGTCTCTCAGGTACTGCTGCAGCACGATGGACAGCCGCGCCTCGTTCAAGGTTTCCATGACAACCGAGCGCACAGCCTTGTAGTTGGCAAACAGGTGGAGGAGGGTGAAGAGGAAGAAGAGGCCGAGAGTCAGTCTGAGGGGCAGAAGGAGAGTGATGAAGATGTGACAAACCCTTTAAAGAATCAGGTGTTTCTGGTGTTTTCTGGTCACTTACGTTGGATTATCGGTGACGAGCGGAATGAGCATCAAACTGACCAGCAGGCCAGCCAGATTCACCAACGTCTCCTGGGGGAATAAAAGACATGAGAGCATGATGGAGGGATGGAGGGATGGAGGGATGGAGGGAGGGAGGGATGAATGAATGACTGATGGGTGAAAAAGTACCTGACTGCCATCTTTGGCGGAGATGTCGGCCATGTTGTCTCTGCGAGCCTGATGAACGGTCAGAGCAGCTCTGGTCGCACCGCCTGCCACTCCAACGAGCGACTGGAGGACACAAACAGTCTAAGGTCAAGGTTCGCTTCCTTAGTTATTTGGATAAAAGCCTGTTTAAGTGATGATTACCTTGAATATTCCTGCAGTACACACAATCAGGGTGAAGCCAGCAGGAAAGTGCGGAGCCAATATTTCCATGAACATGGCAACGTCGTTGAGAACATCAGCAAAGAGTCTGGAAAGGAATGTAAAAAGTTTGACTGTGTTGATGATGAAGAGTGGACTGATATCCTTTATACTGAGGTTACCTCCATGTTTTGGCCTCAGAGTCCAGTTTGCTCCTGGAACGGGACAAAGAAGCTGATCAGCACAAATAGAAAAACATAACGGAGAGCTTCTACTGGATTACATCTCCAAAAACATTTATTACACTGAAAAAAGGCCAAAACGTGAGTGTACCCTTTCTGCCAAGCAAAGAGGATTCTTCCCAGCATGCCAGTTCCATCTGCAAAGGGAAACCATGAGTTTGTAAACCCGAACCTGTTTCATTTAAGGTGCTTTTAAGGAAGCATCACCTCTGAGGAGCCAGGTGACGGTGGCTGCAGCCACTGTTGCCTCCTGGTTTCCAACGCCGACCCCTCTGAGAGACGCCTGAGTGGCCAGCGTCCCCGACAGCGAGCTGGCGAACGCCTGTGGGAGACATGATGATGATGAAGAGGAGGAGGAGGTTCAATCAGACGTGTTGGTGCTTCATCTACTGTACCTGCACGGTATCCCAGAACTGGTAGTTCAGGTAATCACTGCTGACGCTCTCTGGGTAGCCTTGAGGCAGAAACACACTCTGGAATAAAAACACAACACAACGCATGTATTATTCACATCTGAAAAAGAGGAATTGAATGATTTAAGACTCTTTTTAATTAATATTATTAGTTATTATTGTTCAGTGTTGCGTCATAGGAGAGATGTGGATCCCAGCGGTGCAGTTTGGGCTCTAAGCGTTGGGTTTGTCTGTTAAATGATAACCCAGTAGAGGTCTGATCTCTTCTCTCTGGGATGAAGAGGAGCGTGTGTTGATGATGATGATCTTTATTACTGTGAAAACTCTGAAACAGGAAGCTGGTCCCGATTAGAGGACGTTTCTAGAACCATTAAAGCGTTCAGAGCGGAGATGTCTTACTTTAAACACGCCAACGACAGAGTTTCCTCTGGCTTCCCCTCCTCTCCCGTCTCTTCTCCGCTGCAGCACCGCGCCCTTCGCCACGTACTCCCACGGCTCCGCTCGGCCGTACCGCTCCGTGGCCAGAGCCGCGGCCGGAGCCGCGTCCCCCGCGGCCTCCATCCACACCTGAACCCAGCTCACGGTATCACAGCCCGGGGAGTGTTCCGTTAGAGCCCATGCTGGCTCAGTGCCGCGTCAAAGTCGGACGAAACCTCCGTGTCTGTTGTCCCCCGAAGAACTTCCGTGTTTACTTCCGCCCCCACAGCGTGGTGCGGCATGATTGGTCGATGATGGGTGTAGGGGCGGGGCTCCGACAAGCCGCCGGGAATCAACAAATAAAAGCCATTTCATTATAAATCTACATTATAGAGTCTAAATGCAACAATAAACACATACATTATACCTTCTATGAAATAAGTAAATTAATCATATTAATACATGCAAAATAAGAATAGTGACCCCGAGTTCACTGGAGTTTTATTTTAATTTAAAGAATATAAAGACTCTCAAACGTCTAACTTCACCGGTGGAAACATGAATCTGTATTGAAAGTGGGTCATGTATGTAGTTGAGATTTAAAACACATTTAGAAGTTGGTGCCTTCTTGACTGAGAAAAGACAGACAGTCCGATGAATTAGAAATGATTTAACCTTCTTTATCCCAATTAAACTTTTTAATTAATTAATAATTTGTTTATTTTGGATACATGACTGTTTGTAACAAAAGGTCAAAGCATTCAATATTTGTTGAGGTATTTCAGTCTTGACCAAAGTGGTGGGAGGTTTTAAAAGAAACTGATCCTGAATCTGTTCGGCTCCTGTTCTCCTGTTGGAAGACTGGAGATGTTGGTGTGACCCTCTTTGAGCATCCTGTCCTCGGCTCTCTCATCACCCTGAGAATGACCAAACTTTATTATTCCTATGAAGCCGAGTCATTCTGAGGTTTGACTGGATGCTGTTAAAAATTCCCCTGAGTAGAGTTTCTTGAAACAGAGAGGAATCCACCTTGACGTGATGATTACTCATCAGGACGTGATGCTGTTGAGGCACAATGATTGGATGAAAACGATCCCTCCCACGCTCTTCTCCACTGTGAGGAAAGATCCAGCTGTCTGCAGATGACAGGTAGACGGTGGGCGGCGTCATCTCTGAAAGAATGCAGTCAGGTAGACATGAATCAACCGTGCAGAACGGGGAGTGAATGTGTCTTATCTCCAAGTTCAGCCTGTTCAACACCAGATCCCAGAGAAGAGAGCCCGTCTCAAAGGGGTGAAGATGCCATGAACGGAAGATAAAACACTCTAGATGTGGTTAACAGGGGAACTGAGAACACAATGAGCCTGCAGGTTTGCCTCCGGGGCGAGACCAGTGCTGACACACCTCTCCCAAGTCCTCTGGAATGCTGTTAGGGAGAGAAGTGAGGGAACGGTAGTAACGCCGACTGTGACAGACGAAAGAAGGCAGGAAGCACAAGCTGCCGTTGAGAAGGAACAGTACGTGAGAAGCTGGTGTTGGTGTGTGGGAGGGAAAGAAAGCAAAGAAGGGAACGGGGCGTGGAAGTTTCACACAAGTTTCACCGTCCTGTCATTCAACAACTTATATGGCTCTGGGCTTCCAACGGGGACGGCTCGGTGTTTCGGGAGTCCCACGGTGTTTGGATGAACACGTGTGGAGATCCTGACAGAAAGTCCTCTTTAAAAGGAAGCTGTCACCTGAAACGGGACCACACACCTGCCTGCCATCTCATCAGGACTTTAACATCACTGTGAACAACACAGCTGAGGAGCTGCATCAGGTTCGTACTGTTTAAAGTAACCATTCAATCAGGTTTAATTGTGTTAATTGGGTCACTTTGATATCTCTTAATCAACCTTTTATCTGTGAGGACCAGATTTTACCTTTCTCAATGTTTTACTCACAGTCACAACAAATGATTCACCAGCCTTTTTACGCAGTGAAACTATGATTAACCCAGCTGATGCATTTCCCTGTCAGGGAGAAACACGCAGAGCAGGCCGGCACACACCTTTGATCAAATCTCAGATTAGATGTATCACAGCCGCGACACCTTCGCCAGCATTTCTTTCAAAGTGTGACATGTTTTTCAAGGTTTCTCGACACCGTGTTACTTTCTGTTTCACGTTGGGGAAACACCCAGTTCATCCCACCGGAGAGAGGAACCTGTTGGGACTCGTAGGAGACGTTCATGTTTAAACGGAGGTTGTCTGGCCCCGTTGCTGCTGTAGGCAACGGGTCAGTGTGTCAACCCTCTCTGGGAAACACATCAAACTGTCCAACGTCTAAATTAGAAGTAAACACGGGTCACAAGAGAAGCTCGGGGACACATTCCTGTTTTTAAGGCCAAACCACAGCAGCAGTGTGCACCACAGGGTTCCATTAAAGGGAAGGAACAGCCATTTATCACAAGGAGATCCAGTGGAAACCTTTGAATAGGTCTTATACCGGTCTGAAACAGCGTTATTATTCAGGTTGGATAATGGAGGGAGAGTCAGACATTATCTGGACTCAGTAATTGGAACGTGAACAGAAAGATTAACAGAATAGAAAAGACCAAACGCAATTTGAGTCTGGTCCATTGTGCCTGAACAATATGTTAAAATAAAACACACAAGCGGAGGGCGTTAAAGGACACAAATTTGAATTAACTAAACATTTACCTTCGAGGGCTCGCCCCTCACACAGAGGAGGAACCAGTTCATTACCTGTCCTTTATCTTCCAGAACAAACACGTCTATCAGCTGTGAACTAAACCAAAAGCAGCAATTCAGACAGAATTCAGCCCTCATTTGCAGCTTTCTTACTCAAAATACAGTTTTTAATAAGTTCTCATGTTTTGCAGAGATGTCTACTTCACCTCAGACCAATGTGACGGTGGAGGAAGAGCTGCCACTGAACACCATCGCCGGTTCAGGCAACACACAAGGCAACCATGTGGTGATCATCCCCGGGCCGTGTGGCGCCTCCTGCTGCCACGACAAGCATCACAGGAAGCTGGCCGTCTGCAGCATCATCTGTGGGATCTCCTGCATCGGAATCAAGGCTCTGATCAACTCAGTCAAGGTGCTTTTATGTGTCTTCACCTGTAGATCAACATTCCAGAGCCTGAAGCTGCACACAGACAGGTGCCCTGTTTACCCGGTCTGTGCTGGTCTGAACCCGAACCACTCAGGTCAGCAGGGACCTGCAAGGACATGCAAGGATTTCACTGCAGGTCTCTCAACAGGTTTGGGCTCCAGCACACGCCGGGCCCTCTCTAATAACACAAGAAACTGCTTACGAACATGATTTTCAAATGATTACATGTTTCAGAAGCCACCAGAGAAAATGTGACCCTACTTCTGGGTGTCAGTAACTCCGGCTATCAAACGTGGTCAAAGCAGATGGATGTCCATCAGGGTTCAGAGGTTAAGAGCAGCACTAAATCCTTAAGAGTGTGAAGCCTGACCTCTCCAGTCCAACGGGAGAAGCATCTCTCCGTCTGTGACATTTTGACAAATATGAAGCTCTTAAAACATGAAAAATGACTAACAACATAGGAAGCATTCTGATTGGACCCTCAAACGTCTTGTTCTTACATCAACAGGCCGAGACGACGACGGATCCACACACAGCTGTGCGGTTTTCAAAACGGGCCAGAAGGTTTGGCATCATCTCCATCGTGGTCTGGGTCTCCATTCTGGCTCTGACGCCCATCCTGATGGCTCTGATCTCATATCTGCTCACGTTTCAAGACTGACCACGCGATGCAGCGCTGCAACCAGAGGGGAGTGGATGTTTATGGACACGGACGGGACAAACCCCACGCCTGAACGCTGGAACACGTGAAGGAAACACAAAGAGCTTCTGGTGCTCATGAATGACTGCTGTTTACGCCTTCAGACTTCCTCTTAAGCGGTTATTTTATTACACAAGAACACATCACTCCAGAAAACATGTTTTTATATGCTGTCATATTTATTTAACAATATATGAACAATTCAATATCTAAATGACCATATAAAAATCCAGCATCGACTATAGTTTGAGACATGACGCTACATAACATATATGCATTATATATATATATATATATATTAAAGATTACAATGGTCATTCCCCAGTAACGACCCGATCCTGGATATTCTTAACGATATTCTGAGATACTGGACAAACTTCAGATACTACAGAAGTTAATAAATTAATCGGTCTGTGGATCTAAAAAGTAACGACTTGTTCATCAAGGATCGGGTCTCGACTGCCAGGAAAACGTGGCCATCATTACGTGGCACTATTGCATTGTTACCATATTTACTTTATTAACGTCAAATGTATCCATACGTTGTACTTTTATACAAACATATAAACTGAATTTTTTTCATAATAAAAAACCCTTTGTGCTCAGAGTTGCTTGAAGGATCTTAACGCGCTCACGGAAAACTGATTACAAATACAACGAAAAACACAAAAAACACGTATTTAAACATCTTACAGTTAAGGCAACTTCATCAAATTTGGCCAAAAAGAGAGAGAGAGAGACAGAGAGAGAGAGAGAGAGAGAGAGAGAGAGACAGACAGAGAGAGAGAGAGAGAGAGAGAGAGAGAGAGAGAGAGAGAGAGAGAGAAATAACATTTGCAATACAAATATAGACACCATAAAAGAATCCAGAGAACCACGGCGGAGTCTGGACACCATATTGTTTTCAAGTTATAGTTCATATAACAAAAAACCTTCAGCCATGAGATTTACAAACACAAATAAGTACTGAAAACGGAGGTGAATAAACCATATTAATATAAATCTGTGGCATGTTTGAAAATGATAATTCAGCATTTCATAAAATAGCTGCCTTAATGGGTTCATATACAATAATGCTGCGAGGTCAGGGCTATTATTAGGCTCTTTCAAACACGACAGAAGAACTCAGACTTCAGAGAGGAGACGGTATCATCGGTCACTCAGGGAGGAGGTGCAGATTTAACTCTGGATCAGTCGCAGATCAACTTGAAGAGACACTGAAAATGTGAAGATAGTAATGAAAGTAATGGGGAACTCCTGTTTGAGACATTTCTACTTCTCCACATAAGAACGTTTCCAGGGGAGAACTGGACCTGGACGGCAGGATTTGGTGAGATTACTGTGTAACGGATTTAACCACCATGTTAGACGTGAGGCTTGTGATGAACACTTCTTCAATTCACAGCCCATAAATGCTATAAAACACAATTCTTCAACAATAAGTCACCACGACAACCCAACACAGATTGTGCTGACACGCACAAAAAAAGAGCTGGAAGACTCACGCGTGAATCTTCATGTTGGAAACACTTTAGAAATACTTGTATCGACAGCATCACCTCTGGCAGGACATATTCTTTCATTGAACGGCTCTTTGAAGAGGCGTCTGTCACCTGTCCTCCTGGTCGATGGTCAACCACAAACTGAGCTGATCCAGCTTGGAGCAGAGCAGCGAGTCCACCTCCTGCACGCTGAGGGCCGGCTTGTCTCGGTGGAAGCCCCCCCGTCTCCTCCTGGAGGAGGAAACGCCCGCCTTCCCCACGCCGACCAGTGGCTTCTTTGGTTTTCGGACCTCCCCGGCATCCAGGAACTCCAGGAATCGTTTGAGGCGCCTCAGGCCGAACCAGGACTCGGAGCCGTTCCGGCGATTGAGCGGGACCTCGAATATGGTCTCCAGCCGGCTGAAACCCCAGAGAAAGTTGTAAAGCAGGTTATTATGTATCAGGATGCATGAGCGCCACCCTCTGGTCAAACTCTCGAGCAGCAACAATATGAAGCTGTTGAAGCTGCAGCTCATAGAAACCCACTCTAAAGTGTTTCCGTACTATCCCTTTAAGTGTAGTAAATTATTATTACATTAACTATAATTATATGCATTGTGTGTGTTTTGTGGTGCGTAACGGGCATCAAAGCATCACAGGAGACGGCTACAGTTCCTCTTAGTCTCGTCCACAACATGTTTACAGCGAGGCTGCGTACAAATATATATATATATATATATATATATATATATATATATTGATATATATTTATAATGTTGTAATCTTACCTTTCAGGGGGTTTGCTGAAATTCTTATTGGTGTAAATTTCTTCCAGACTAAACTCCTTCTTTTTCAGCCTGTGGTGTAACATGAAGGCAATCAGTCTGAATATTGATCAGTGTTGATAAGACATCAGACATGTATTAACACAGACTTAATATAACATTAAATGGTGGGGAAAGAGTATTTTTTGGCATTTTACACCGATTTTAAATTATTTGTTGAGACATGGTGAGAAAGTCCTTGTGTACGAGCTGCTATAACATAAAACAAACATCTGTATTGGCTGATGAAGGCAGCGAGATGCACTTAAAAGTCCCTTTCATTCATCACACATACTGATCAGCAGAGTGGATGTTGGGTATTCACCTGACGGCTTTGGGCAGGCCCATGGGTGTCAGGTTGTTCTGGGGTTTGGGTAAAGTCTTCCGTATCCTAATAGATGAAACCTTCCCTCGTTCCTCGTGCTTTTGCACCACCTGTGACGATGAACAAGAGCGTTACCAAAGTATAGTAAAACGACCCTACATAACACAACATGTCAGCTCTGAGTTACATTCATGTGAAATAAAGTATACCTTGATTTCTGAATCAGACAAAGCCTTTTCTTCCCTCAAAGCTATGTCGTCAAACTCATGACTGGACGAGCTTGTGTCCTCGCCATCATCCATCTCTTCACGTCGTCTTCTCTCCATCTCACACAGGTTCCCACTGCAAAGAAGCAGTCGGTTACAGCACAGCATCCTGGCGTCATCAAAGAGCTCATTAGAGAAGTGTGTTACCTGTTACTGTATTCCAGCGAAGCGGCACTAGAGGAGTCGATCCTTTGAAGGAAGATCAACGGGTACATCGGAGAGGAGGAGGAGGCGGGAGAGGGAAGGTGACTGGAAGTGCCGGGGCTGGCAGCAGCTCCTCTGCTCTCCACTTTCTTAGAAAGGAACGCCAGCGGACTTGAGAGGAAACCGGAAGCGAGAGCGGAGAGGGAAGCGCTGGGAGAAAGTGCTAGACCGGCAGACAGGCTGGCTGGGTCATACGGCAGAGATCTCCTGGATGGGTACACTTCCTTACGGAGGCAGAGAGGGGCGATCTCCCTCTCCACCTCCACACTGCTGACGGTGTGGCGACGGGCCCGCCGCAGGGCCTTGTGGGCTTGATGGAGAGAGGGAGTGTGGGAAGCCTGGTGCTGGTGCAGGGCGTGGACCCTGCTGTGATGGGGTGAATGTGTCCAGGGGACGTCATGGGGACGGAGGCAGGGGATCTCTGGGCAAGAGTAGCTACGCAGCAGGCGCCTTGACAAGTCCTTCTCCGACCAGGGTGAACTTGCAGGAGCCAGGTCTGCATCGCCAACAGTCACGGAGTTCGTCACCTCTTCACCTTCACGTGTCCTGCTGTGGAAACGCCTGCATTTTCTCCTTTGGCTATCTGCTCTCCTCGGCTTGGTGTTAACCCTTCCAGCACTCGACCTGAGCCCAGAGACACTCACACTGGCTTCAGCATCAGTGGGAAACACCTCATCGGACACAGAAGCAGGACTACTTTCTCTCCGTTTAACATCAAGACCGTCTCCATTAGGGTGGGAGGGTGAGGGAACAGGTTGTTCATTCATTTCAAAAGGTGTCATTTCAAAATATACAGGGTCCACTGAGATCTGACCTTCATTAGGCTGGTTTTCTTTGGCTTTCAAATCAAGGTTTTGGATACTTTGCGGTTGGTCTTGACTCCCGCCTGAAGCAGATGATTTAGCAAGTACTCTAACACTCCTTTTGGGTCTCTTGGACGGCTGGTCCAGTCCCTTCATCTCCTCTTTGTGAGAGGTATTACAACCCGTGGGTGTGGGCTCTAAAGGCTCCATTGATAGTGCTGAGGAGGTAGAGAACAAGGCGCCGTCCGACTCTGCGGTTGAACCCGACTGGACGGGTGACTTCCGTTTGGGCGGCTTCTTGTTTGTATCCCTGCGCTGGCTTGTGTTCTGCCTGAGCGGCTTCATAGCCGGGCGGATGAGGGCGTCCGACAGCGGCTCCAGCTGGGCTGCTTCTGTAGAGGCGATTTCCATCCTGGTTTCCACTTCCATACCGTTCTCAATATTTACATCAGGTTTCATCAGACCTGTCCTGGTCTTCAGCCTTCTGCCTGGACCACTGGGCTTCACCTGGCAGCTGCCGCCCTTCACATCACTCTCCGACACGCCGCTGCACTGATCCAGGGAGTAAACCGACATGGCATCAGAGGGACTTTCCGAGTGTGTGCTGAACACCATTTCATTTATTGTAGCAAACATTTCTTTTCCATTCTTATTAGCTCTTGTTGTAACAGCCAGCCTTTTTCGAGCAGGCTTTTCTACAACGGGGTTGGTCAACACAACGTCTCTTCTTGATGGTCTCAACATGCCAACGTCTGAAGCCACATTTAATACCTTGTGTCTTTGTGTCTCCTTTGTGCATTCATCTGCTGCCAATCTCTTCCTCTTCACCACGTCTTGGGGATGATAGTCCACTTCCACCCCCCTTTTTGCTCTCCCAAGTCCTGCAGCTGAATACGTTTCAGGGTGAAGCTGACAATCCAGCAGCTGAATATCCAAAGAGGGCATAGGAGTCCTTCCATTACTGTCATTTAGGTTATTCAGGTGGCTTGAGGGAAGCAAACTTTCTATTTTCCTGCCATCGCCGTCATCGCCGTCAGGCTGAGGACAGTCAGGATCAGGATGACAGACGGAGACAGCTTTGTTTGGTTTGACTGAATTCCTTCCTTCTTGCTTCGTCACTTTAGATGCTGAAGTCTTAAAGGTAACTTTCTTCACTCCAGATTTATTTACTGTACATTTCCTCGGCAGCGGTCTCTGCCGGAGAGTGAGCTTGCTTTTCTGCTCCTCAACAGCACTGGACGTCTTTAACATAGATTCATGTGAGGCACTTGCATCGACAGAAGGCAGCGTGGAGGACCTTCCAACGGACCCACCTGGTTCTGAACCTTCCTCAGGATCGATGCTGGCTGAAGGACGGCGTTGCAAAGGCACAGAATCAGGGGAGGTTATTGCACAGTCGTCTGCCTGTTCAGAGCCGTGTGTTGGCAACTCCTCATCAAACGATAATTTCTTTGAATATTTAAAAGCAACAGTTATTTCGTTTTGTGCGTCTTCTTCTTCATGGAGCCTCTGCTGATTCCCGTTCTCACGTTGTTCTTGTGCATGAAGCACCTCGCTGTGTTCAACATCGGACGCTCCATCGGCCTCCAGCTCAGACTCTTGGACTTTGACTGGATGGTCGGAGCGAGGCGGGGGACTGTTAGCTCTGAAGAGTTTAGCAGGACTCATGACTATCTCTGTGAAACTGGCCATCTTCGACTTGAATGACTGGAACAAGGGGCCGATTACCCATCCCTTCGGGGGAGACACATGATCAAAAGAGTGTCCAAGAGCCAATCCGCTGCACGTATCCATGTCAGATTTAGTGGTGTCGACGGCAAACTGCTCAACTACATTTTCCTCCGCGGAGACATTTGGTGGACTTTCCTGGTCCTTCTGCCTGAAAGGAAAAGGAAACCACAAGGCAGAAAACTTCAATATATCAAATTAAATATGACCATTACTACTGACCACTGATGACTGGTCTTTAGCTACAGTTTCATATGCAATGTTATGACACAATTTTATTTTATTTCATAATAAAACAAGCTGTTTTTAAGAAAACAAACACCATTTTCATTTTGATTAATTTCAAATGAATGATTATCATGCATGGATGAATTTGTATAACACTTACGTATTTTGGTGCTCTGTTGCAAAACTGATTTTAAATCCATTCTGCAAAAAAAATACATTAACAGTTTACAATTCCTTCAAGAACATGAATCAGTCTTGTTCTCATACAAGCAGCTAAACAAGAAACAAGAAAATGTTAAATGTTGCCGTCTGGGAAAAAAGGATTATTGGCCATTTTTCCATTTACAAAAGAAAAGACGTGATGAAATATTTTCCAAACCTTTCACTTTTGTTCAAAATAACATTATGAATTAGAAACATTTTTAAAAGATGCATTCATGATTTGAAGAAGTTCTCAAATGTGTTCAAAGACCAGGTATGAGATACAGGATACTCATACCAGTCAACTTACGACTCATTCATCTGGATTTATTCTGAAGCCTCTAAAATGTTGCAAAGGAAGGGAACGAGAAGACAATGCAGATAGATTGTAAACTGTAATCTATCGTGTTTCTGGGTCACATTAAGACACTCGATGCTTCTGTGTGTCCGATGCAGCAGACCGTGAAGGAGGATTAAAATCACCCAATTAACCCCCACACCCCGTTCACTGTACATGTTCACACACCGTACACACACACACCGTACACACACACACCGTACACACACACACCGTACGTACACACACCGTACACACACACACCGTACACACACACACCGTACGTACACACACACGCACGCACGAAAAAATGCCACCCAGACGTCCAGACAGACACCAAGAGACCAACAGAGGGTCGAGAGTGAGAACATCTAGAACAAGGAAAAGACTGACCTGCTTTTGTTCCTCGTGTACATGCGTGACTTCAACTCTTGGCTGCTTGGACTTCGACACCTAGAAATGAGAGAGATGTGTGAGCTTTGACTTATTTGAGGAGCATCTGAAGAAGATATGTGAAGTTCCTGCTCCTACCGGGTTCTCCCCTGGTCTCTCCGTGGGAGCCGGAGTGAGTCCGGATGCTTTCTGAGCCGCTCCGCTCTGCTTTTCAGGCGTTCTGATCTCGTGAAGGCGGCCACTCCTTCGGTGTTGAGATATTCCATTTTGTGCACAGCTGTGAATCAGGAAAATCAAATCAATATACAGCAACACTGTCCAAATAGAGTGAGAAAAAAAACGGTATTGTATGTTTAAAGATGCATGAAGCATCATGTATGAGTTTAAAATACTGATATGATAGGAAGCTGGAAGATCACGACTCCTGAAATGAATGTGAAGCAATCAGCCAGCTAGAGAGCGGACGCGTCAGTCTGTTGGACTTCTTGGAACTACAAAAACAAGTCGTGGCTGCTCAGTTAGAGAGCGAAGCTTCTTTTACCTCTGATGAACAACCTTTGGCAGCGTACAGACAGCGACTGCTGCGAGCAAACCGGACGACAGCCAAGACTTATTTTAGTCTGCCATCAAGTTACAAACGGAATGATCGTTAAGCAGCGACAGCTGATACGACCTGCCGCCACTCATTCGTCGTTTTGAACTGACGCGGCGGTCAGTGCTGGCTAAAAACCAGAAGCTGCTGGCTGGATGTTTTGTGCCCGGGTCTTTACTAATACGAGAGAAGACATAACAGATTAGTGACCGTCGTAGTGAGTGTAGCCAAATCATTTTTCATAATCACACGCTCTACTTTTCACCTTGATATGTAATGTACTGCAGAGCTTGGCTGTCATTATCAGGCTGAGGTGGAAAATACACGGTTCAGTAAAGAACGGGCCAGATTTTAATCAGCTTTATTTTAGCGGATGCCTTTGGATCGGGACATCCCTGATCTGTAGGAATAAGAAAATAGCTTAGAGTAATACCCTTACTCTAATTAGTATTTAGACGTATGACCCACATGTGCAACATGTCATATGAATACTTGTATTACTCGCCAACTGTGAACTGATGATTATTATCACATTTTCTGAGCATTTCTTCTAACATAACTTAGAGGGAAGGGAACATTTCCAGTGTGTTTTCTTCAGCTGACGTGAGGTGGTTTAACATCTACATCCAAGCTTTCAAACATCCACCTGCTGTTTGACCATTTCTTTCAGAATAAATCAGGCTTCCTACATTTCCTGTGAGATGGTTTGTGCAGCTCATCTCCGCTGGTGATTGAGGACATTTGCGTGGAAAGAAAACAGAGTGTTTTGTAACCGGGTTGCAGACATCTGTACACCAGATAAATTCCAATGGATGGAGATAATGTATTTTCCAAATCTCAGTAATAATGATTTATCAGATATTGGCAGATTATGCATGTCCTCTTTGTATCTGCAGGTCCTAAATCGTTCAGACTACAAAAGCAAGGAGGGGGAAATACATTTACAGCAAAAGAAAGCAAAAGGTGCCATGACAACTATACCTGGGAGTGGTGGAGGAAAGGGGGAGGAGAGGTGTTGGAGGCTCACTGTGGGGAGGTGCACTACAGAAACGGTTTGGGGTAATAACATGTTCATCCATTGGACAAACTATCTGAGGGAGCGAGTCAGAGGGATAAGTCAACATCCCCTAGCTCTCTCTCTCTCTCTGCTTGTCTGTCCTTCTCTGTAAATAACAACAACAAACATGCAGGGTATCATCAGGGTAGCATCGGGGTAGCATCAGGGTATCATCAGGGTAGCATCAAGTACAAGTACAACATAGGTCTTACAAATTCAGCTGCACTTACGTTTCTGATCTCTGGGACGGTGGTTTATTCTGAAAGGAAGGATAGCAACAACATCTCTTAATATAATATATCCAAGTAACAGTCCACACCCAAAGATATCCAGTTTACCGCTATAGAAAACAAAGAAAACCAGCAAATTCTCCCAGTTGAGAAGCTGATATTCGGAAATGTTGGCTTATTAACTTGACACATGTCCTGCTATTCCCTGGTTTATCATATTAAATGGAATATATTTGAGCTTTGGACCAACAAAACAAGACATTTGGAGATATGACCTCATACTCCAAGAAACAGGGACGGACATTTTCAGTATTATCTCATATTTAACAGCCCAAACATTAATCGATTAATCTAGAAAATCTGCCCTGTAATGCAACAAAGGTGAGAAACTAACTCGGCTACGTCTAATGTTAGATTTGCTAAAAACATTGCTGACTAAACTATATATATATATATATATATATATATATATATATATATATATATAGCTGATTAAAAAGCAGTTAATTTCATTGTATGTTTTCAATCAAATTGACTGGAATGGCAAAGTGAGCGAGGTCTAACTGCTGGAATTGTCTCATATTCAAACTTTTAATGTCCTATGCGAGCTAACGTATATTAGCATTAGCCTGCGCGTTACGTTGTTAGGTATGTTATAAAACGTCTACTATAACAATAAAACAATTGAGCGACATTTAAGCGGCGCTTTATTGAGACTCCCGGGAACACTGCGTGGTTTGGCTAACGCCGACATCCAGTGTGTGATACACGGTGTCTGCCCGGGGAATAGCCGTAGCCGGGAGCTGTCATCTCTCCTCGCGTTCAAGAGCTTTCCACGGAATAACTAGACACACTCGCGTTGCGCAGTTTGTTTGCACACGGTGATTGCGGCTAAATCCCAGTAAATAAACTCACCAGACGCGTTTCGCTGAGCCACAGTCTCGTATTCCGACCTCAGCGTAAACATGCCGGACGGCGCCCTACAGCGACTCGCAACGGCGTCCGTTTTAAGGGTACTAAGCGGACAGGCGGGTCGTCCAATCACAGCGCGAGTTCCTTTTCCGCCCGGAAAGGCTCGCTGACATCTGGCCAATTGGAGAAGACTTTGACTGGTGGAGGGTAGCCAATAGGAGAGCGATAACAGACAGCACCAGTTTTCTTTTATGTCCTCGAGTGACCTATTATCTTTAAAAGAACCACATTTTATTGAGTGGACGCCTTAAAATTATAGTTAATCTGCCAACATCAGCCACAAGTATCGGCTAAGATAAAAATAAATAAATAAATAACTGGACTGATGACTGAACGAGCCCAGAACCTCTGTCTTTGTCTGGAGTCAGTAAATTATTCTGTTTGAAGTAAGCATCTTCTAATTGTGGTCTAAATCATAAGAGACACAAATACTACACACAAAATACACAAAATTACTACAAAGGACATAAATTAAGATGACAGGGAACAACGATGAAGAGATACCAAACATTTACAAACACAAAAAAGATTGAAAGGAGACACAGAACAAACACAGAGTGTATAAAAGATGCAAATTACAAAAAGAAACAGAAACACAAAGACAGAACAACTACAAGGGAACACAAAAGGACAGCATTGAGACAGAAACCCAGAGACAACGATGGGAGTGCTGGAGTCTATGAAGCAAAAAATAAAATACGATAGCGTAAGACATTTTGACAACCTGGAATGATGAAATCTTGGACATTTTGGCTCGACTTCAGTGCAGGATTAATGGTTTTGCACGGCCCTAATTGTACATCGTCTTGTCACTTGTGACATTATAAACCTGTCCAGTTTAATCTTTTGCATATTCTAAATAATTTGAATTATCTCCATATTTTACATCTTGGGAACACTACTGACGTATTAGTGACTCTATAAGTAGATATAATATCTACCGAGTGTATCTAAGTGTGAATACATCTCCTGATTCTATCCTCAGCATGATGATTTTAAGAAATACAATAAGAAAGACAGAAGAATGGCTGAGCAACACCACATACATGAAGCATTTATTTAAAAACAATGTACAGAAAACAAAGCCCCTGTTAGACGGATGGATTCGGAGCCACCAAACCAAAGGTTTCCTAATGGTGATGATTGGTTTAATGCTGGACAGAGATCATGTGTACAGCTCAAAGTCCAGCCTCCTGGAGTTGTAGAACTGAGATCCCTTCTGGTCGATCCTCTTGCAGTAAACACCAGTGCTGAAATAGCCTTCATCCACCCAACCCTAGAAAACAGACGAGATGAAGACTTAAACCTGCAGCCTGGTCATCTAGTAGACATTATGGGATGTACTGAGAACTTGGAAGGTACGTTTGCAGGAGTGAAAACTAAATAACTGGGTAAGTTAAAGAAAGTTGTTTTTTAATGTGTCAGTATAGATACATGTGATTAAACTAATTCATTTGTGCCATATACAGTATATCCATGAAAACTAAATAACTTGTACACTGAGTCACGTACAAACTCAAGAACAGAATACCTGCATCTGCATACTGGTGAAGGGGCCAAACACCTCTGAATCATCTTTATTCTCCCACTTGTACTCCCACAGGACTTCATCGCTCACTGAGAAGAGGACCAAACAGGATTAGACAAGATATCATCTTTACTCAGTGCTATTAAAGGAAATGGTTCACAAGTAACGCTAAGAAACCTCTTGTGTCTTCTTCCTCTTCTGATCGGCTTGGATGCGTCTCGTCAAATTTATCTGCGAACATGTCAAGCTCGTCCCCGTCTTCAGCGGCTTCTGCTTTACTCCCCACGGCTGGTTTCTTGCTGCTCATGCTCTTCATCAAATAGGCCAGTTTTTCATAGGTTTGCTGATAGATCTCAAACATCCCAGACCCAACCAATCTGTCAGCCAGCGCCGTGAGCCTGTCGAGCTTCTCTGTATCCCTTTTGTTCTCCTCTGTGGCTTCACTCTCTTCCCTCAGCTTCCCCTTCTTCCGTCCTCCGAGGCCCCCTAGCCGACGCAGCCCCTTGGCAACGGTCTCCCCGGGTAGCAACAGTTCCACCACGGCTTCAGTGAGCTGGTGCTGCGTGTAGGAAGCCAGCGGGTCCTCTGCAGGCTCCATCTCCTCATCTCCTTCTTCTTCCTCATCCGCTTTTTTGTCCGCCTGCTTCTCCTCTCTCTGTTTCTCTTCCTCAGCCTCATCTTCATCGCCTGCTCTGCGTTTCCGTTTGGCTCCAAGTCCTTTCTTCTTTTGTTTGAAAGGTTGTTCTTTTACTCTCACCTGGAAAATGTAACTTAGATTACTGCACAATACTTGACATGTTTTCAGGCATGAAGGAAAAATCTCTAAAATTACAAATACCCAGTCAATGTTGTCAAGCCAGTTGTCTCTAATCTCTTCTTCCTTTTTGACAAAGTAGTTTCCCTCGGAGTCAAAGTACCCTTCCTGCATCTCCTCATCCAGGTTGAAAGGCGTAATGGAAACTCCCTCGTCATAGTCGATTGTTGCTCCCTCTTGGCCTGAAGATTATACATAAACATATACATATATATATAAATATAAAGTATTATTACTGATATTCCATGTTGAGGCAACACATTATCTTACTACACGTATGCATGGTGTGTAGCAGAAGTGGACAAATCATTTCCAGAATCAAATAATTCAGCTCCTATCTGTTAAGAGTTTGCTTAATTCTAATGGTCATTATAGGGAGAAATTATAGATTTATACTTGTGAAGAACATTAAATATAGGCTCAAGAGTGCATGGACATTTTGTACATTCAATGAGTGTATATTGAAAGTTCTGTCATCAATCACTTATAGTTCTAATATTAAAGAAGACATACCCTCCACGTCATCACTGGCCAGAATATCATATTTGTTGGTGCTTTTTGTGTCTTCCCCTTCATCCTCTTCATCGCTATCAAGAGAATGTTTGCCCTTAAACCTGGAGCCTGGTCCGCTCACAGCCTCACAGGTCTGTAGAACAGAAGAAGAACAGACATATCACAACATTATTTCACAGAAGAAGGAAAACAGGCGTCCCTTTGCCTGCGAGGCTGAATTACTTATGTATTCACTGCCGTTGGTTTGGCTCTATGACCGTCAACCTGTCCGTGTGTTCATATTATAGCATCTACAGCCTCTGTAACCCCAAGTTAAACTTGTGTGACAGTAAAGGATCTAAACGGTGTGGCTGAGACCGAACCGCGCCTCCGTTAGTAAACATGAACGGGGCAGTGCTAACGGTGCTAACGGTACCTTTTTGTTCGGGAGCTCTTCGTCCAGCTCGACCCCTCCGTCCTCAAACGTCACTTTCCTCTTCGGCATGGCGCTACACAAGGCGAGACAGCAACTCTGTTATCGGGCAACGTACAACACGACTCAGTGGCAACACGCAACGCTGTGAATATGAGCGGTAAGCGCACAGCTCATGTTAGCTTCGTCGCTAAACATGTTAGCAAACAACAGCGCATGCAGAACAAGTGACGCAGTTATCACAGTCCAAACTCGTGCTAACGACTAGTTAGCTGCTAACAAATGTTCTGTTTACCACGGCGGGACATTTACGAACAAGGTTACGCTGATATTTAGCTGGAAAGTGTGTCGAGACCTGCTGAACCGACGTTCGTTTTCGTTTCTTCTTCGCGTGTTGTCTTCTTCTCTTGCTGAATGTCGGCGCTGGTAGGCCAACAGCGATGCGGCTCGTTACCGCCACCTTCTGGCGACGAGTGCAGCTCGGCGGACGAAGTAGTACAAAAATTACATTACATGATAAAAATGCTCAGGAATCTAAAAACACTACCTAAGTATACAACTTGTGTAAATGTAATTACTACTGTATATACATAGTAAGATAAATCAGTTAACAGTTGATCAATAGATCAACAGCAATTATTATTATGCTAAAATATGAGGATTCATTACTTAATTAAAAAAATCAGAAATGCCTAATCCGTCCTTTTCAGGGACATCCACTGATCTGGCATGGACACTCCCATCAAACTGTTACCTTCTCATACATTATGGTATAAAGATTGTTGTCTCATAATGTAAATGTAATGCTTGATTGAATGAAATGTTTTATTTGAAATAAAAACATTAATAAAGACAGCGTGCAGACTGTGGAGACGCTACACAGTAATCTCTTCACTATGAAGTTCCTTGAGGGCTTTAAGGATGAAACATTGAAAATAACAAGCAGAGGAATGAAGTGGAACATTTTCAAGAGATGACAGAACATCTGTTCCTATTCACTGATACAAACGTTATTCTTATTTAGATTTTAATAAACAGAGACCGATGTGGGCATGACGTTGCTTTAAAAGCAGAAAAGAGGATTTGGCACACCTGATACAGCTTGTTCATTACATCTGAACAGAAGCTGCACATCTCCCTCACTCAAAGGGACTTTTGCTCTTCAAAACTCATTTGAAGTCAGAAAGAGAAACACACAAAGCAGAAGTGAGAGAGCTGAGACACACACACACACACACACACACACACACACACACACACACACACACTTCAGACCTCGACCTCCTCGTCACCATCCAGCATCTCACTCCCAGGTAGCAGGTCTGCTGAGCAGCTGCTCGGTTCGGCTGATCCAGCGGCTCAGCGGAGAGGGAAGAGAACATAATATGTCAGGATTCTGTTACCAGGAAGTGGGTCGAGTTATTTATATTTCAACACTTGTCCTCTCGTCCCCGAGGGAGAAGCCATGGTAGTAACCTGAGACTATACCTTCAAACATCGTCCTGGATGTTCTGATAGTCGACGGAGACGAGATCTGTGGATGTAAATAAAGACTGTGTGGAAGTCTACGGTGAGCCTGACAGGGATTCAACATTAAGAGGTAAGTCTGAGTCACCGCTGCTGTGGAAGGAGGACAGGCATGCTTTATTGGTTTGAGCTCAAATCTAATATTCTTATTGTCCTTATAACTTATAATAATGTCTGTCTATTCATAAAGTATATTTGGAATAACAGTATGTTCCCCCATCTTTAGTTCACTTGGAGTAGCATTGCCTTCAGTATAAGGGATATTATTAATAATAATAATAATAATAATAATAACAACGACAATCATTAAATAATTTGAATATTATAATTTTATAATTATATTATATAATATATTATCAATATTATTTAATAATAAGAATATAAAAATAATTACAATAAAAAGTGTGAATTTGGAGCATATAATTAAAGATGTACTGAATGGAAATGGATTCTCCCACATTTGTTATATTTTGCACTCTGAAAGTAAAACCTTCTCCCCTCGAAGTGTTGGGATGAAGCTCCATGAGAAGATTTTGACCCATTACCATTCCTGCACCTCTCCGGTGGATAAAGAGGGATATCTCTACAAAAAGGTTTGGATAAACACGAGAGATGGAATCACTGATTTCCTCTAGATGTCCAATGTAATCATCCTTTCTCTCCTTCCATCACAGAAGGAGAGGAATGCCACCTACCAGCGGCGGTGGTTCGTCCTGAAGGCCAACCTGCTCTTCTACCAGGAGCGCCCGGCCGACCGACACCTGCTGGGGGTCATCGTGCTGGAGGGCTGTGCTGTCCGGCGCTCCGAGTCCGACGGCCAGTTTGCCTTCTCCGTGGGGTTTGAAGGGCCCGGACGCAAGACCTACAGATTTGCAGCCGTGGACGGTCGGAGTCAGGAGGGCTGGGTGAAAGCTCTGCTCTCGGCCAGCCACGGTTACCTGTCGGTGCTGGTGAGAGCCCTGGGCAGACAGTATGAAGGTGTGTCCTCACTTCAAGGATGTGCAGCTCGTATGTCTCATACAGCCAGGACTCCCAGAAAGACATGGTCCTCTGTAGAGTCCTTTTAAAACTGTGTGTTCTATAAAACATTCAAGGTACGGTAGACAGATGTTTCTGATTGTCCCCAAACAAGAGCTGGAAAACGAGCACATTTCCCAAAATGACAAAGTTGTGTTTTGGTGTTTTCTAAATGAATTGTTTGTGGGTTTCCTGTCCTCCATCTGCAGATGCTAAACAGCAGCAGGGTTCTGGTGAATCCCGTCCCAGCTCCTCCATCGGTGGCCTCACCAGCAGCTCCCTCCTCCTCCCGTTGCCAGGGACGACGGCAGCGGTCAGGGAGGGGAGGAGCTGGTCCGCGCCCACCAAAGTGGTGGCTAAGAAGTC
>NC_139931.1:578412-682653 GCF_963514095.1 Eutrigla gurnardus
CGGGAACGTCCGGGGAACCCAGCCCCGTGGATTTACGCTTATCTACTTTCATTACAAAATAAAGATGGCAGCGTTTGGCATCACTTCCAGTAGATGAAGTTATTTTGGATTCTTCTTTGGTGGATTTTTTTTGGGATAATTTCAGTTCTTGGTGATGCTTTGATTTGTTAAATTTAAATAATTCAGATTGGACGCCAAATGAAATGAAAGAAATCTCATGTTGCTAGTCAGATCTGGACTAGCCTGAAGATTACACCTGAACCTCTTCACGGGGAAATCAGGGGTCAGGACATGATTGATATACGTCTGTATATCTGCTCTTCAGCAGATCTTTGTTTTGATGTAGTTTTACTATATATAACTATAAATGAAATGCTAGAAAGTTCCCGGGGGAAATCCCTCTTGTTCTGGTGGATATCAGCGGATGAACATCTCAGCAGCATCACTGTGAGGGTTTAAACCCATGTGTTTGTCCTCCAGGCACCAAAGAAGGCAAAGAGGAGGCAGGCAGCCGGAGATGGCGGTTCCTCCAACGTCTTCTCCATGTTTGAGCAGAGCCAGATCCAGGAGTACAAAGAGGTGAGGTCGCTCCCCAGGAAGCAGCTCACATCGGTGGTAGATCGATGCAGCGAGCCGCTGGGATTCCAGTTAAAATTAGAGTCCCGTTGTGTCTCTTGGATCCATTTTCACCACCGTTGCTACCCCCCCCCCCCCCCCCCCCTCCCCGGGAGATTTAATAAGCATGAGAATGTCATTAGGACGAGGCTCTGACATTTCTGTCACCATCTGAAGCTCTCCACATTTCGTTCACCTTTGACCTCCGCCGCCAGCTGTCACCCAAACATCTTCTTATGGCCCGAGCAGAACAACTGGAGAACCTGAGCATCAAACCCTTAATCTGAGAGTGAAGAGAGGTGTGAAGGCCACGCTGGAGTCCAGGGAGGTCAGGGAGGTTTTATAAGGAGTGCTGCCCAGACGGGTGATGATGATGATGATGGTGATGATGATGATGATGATGATGGTGATGATGGGTGTTTTCCAGGCGTAGTCAGGGGAGACGTGTGCTGCCAATAGAGGAAACGTGTCTCTGCGATAAGTGATACGAGCTTCTTGAGAGCCACTTTGGGAATGTACGGCGTGATGATCGCGATGATCTTACCACGTTGGCACAGATGGAAAGATAGTGTGTGTGTGTGTGTGTGTGTGTGTGTGTGTGTGAGAGAGAGAGAGAGAGAGAGGAATGAGTTCCAGTTCAGAGGTTAAGTTTCATGGACGGAGTTTCACAGGCTGAGCAGATCAGACAGCTGTTCCCTAACGCTGCGTTCCCTAATGACCATGTAAGAAAAGACCAGGGCTACCTCAAGCACCCCTCCTCACCCCCTCCTCACTCTCCTCACCCCCTCTATCCCCTCCTCACCCTCTCTATCCCCTCCTCACCCTCTCTATCCCCTCTATCCCCTCCTCACCCTCCTCACCCCCTCTATCCCCTCCTCACCCTCCTCACCCTCCTCACCCTCTCTATCCCCTCCTCACCCTCCTCACCCCCTCAAGCCCACACCGGGTGGGATTTGTCCTTCACGTCTCCTCTAAGAACATTTGTAAAGCAGAAGCATCAAAGAGGACCACAGTGGAAAAAAGCCTTAGAGCTTTATTGTGTTTTTATCCTCGGTGATGAAGTCTAGTCATTATAATCAAAGATCCTCCCTGAAGGTGTAACGATGTCTTCCTTCCTCTAAACTCTCTCCTCCTGCCAGGCTTTCACAATCATCGACCAGAACAGAGACGGCATCATCAGCAAAGATGATCTGAGGGACGTGCTGGCTTCAATGGGTGAGCAGCGTTGGTAGATCTGCAGTGTTGACTGAGTGTTTGACTGGGACTCATCCAAACGTCTCCTTGTGGGGCTTTTCCAGGCCAGCTGAACACAAAGAATGAGGAGCTGGACGCCATGATCAAGGAGGCCAGCGGCCCCATCAACTTCACCGTCTTCCTCACCATGTTCGGCGAGAAGCTGAAGGGTGGGCGTCCAACTTTCCCATCATCGTTTCCATCATCGTCTTCCTCGCCTGTCAGGCAGTGAGAAGGGTTAATAACCTCCGTCTCGTCCTCAGGTGCTGACCCCGAGGACGTTATTCTTGCCGCTTTCAAGGTCCTGGACCCCGAGGCTACTGGAAGCATCAAGAAGGAATTGTGAGAATTTAAAAAATATATATTTAATAAATTCAGAGAATATGAATGGATGGATTGATAATCTTGTTTGCTCGTTCCAGCCTTGAGGAGCTCCTGACCACTCAGTGCGACAGGTTCAGCAAGGAGGAGGTGAGTCCTGGTGTTTTTGGCAGACTGGTCTTGTTGGTCTGTTGTCTTTCTTCAACATGAAGCGATAACTCGACCAGTGTCTCAAAAGCACGGAGCATTCCTTTCATCATCAACATCCAGGCTACACGCTGAACTCCAACCCTCCTGTTCTCCTTCCTCAGATTAAGAACATGTGGTCCGCCTTCCCCCCAGATGTTGCCGGCAATGTAGACTACAAGAACATCTGCTACGTCATCACACACGGAGAGGAGAAGGAGGAGTAAAGACGACAAGGAAACAACAGCAATCCCTTTCCTATTCTGCCTGTCCTCCCTCTGTGTAAAACCCATGTGCTCAGCCGTTCATGGTCAAACCAAAGACTTGTCACATGACACATGAGGGCCGTGTCCATGGGGGTGTCTATGCTTGCTTATGGGGAATAGGGGTGATTTCCAATAAAAACATCCTGTAACATCATTTCCATCCACAAGCTTTTCTCAAAAACTCCCATTTCTTTCCTTGCAACCATCTTGTCCTCTCACCTTCATGTCCTCTGCTTCCTCAGCATCCGACAGGGTTACTATGGGAGGGGGGGCACAGAGCATGAGGACCTCATTCCAAATTCTGAAGATGTCCTCTCAGGTGGAGAAAGGTGAGAGAAGGAGAGGAAGCGTTTGCAGGTTAGAAAAGGAAAAAAGTTGTGTCCTTAAAGTGACGCCGACTTTTCTTTCCTTGAAAAGTGGAAAAAAAGAATAAAAAAAAGAAACGACTGAAGGAGGGGAGAGAAAGGGCCGAAAGAAAACATTCAAGTCTTCGATTTCTTTCCCTCCGCTCCTTCCTGCAACCATTAAATCATCTGTTTTTTTCCATAAGCTGGACTCTTCCTTTCCTGTAAAGAATAAAAGGGACAAACTGTGAATAAAATCTCTTTCCTTTTGTACAACAGCGTCTCTGTTCAGTGGCTCTGAGAGGAAACAAACACCCGAGTCCCTCCTTATAGGATATAGTGCCATCTACTGGGGCGCCTTTGAATCACGGGCTGAAAGGTAGCTTTAATCGACACAAATCAGCAGCGGCTGATTATTTCTGCACCAACAGGAAACACATCCTTACATCGATGACAGCTGGTTAATGTTACATCCAGCCACAACAAGCAAAACGCTTCAATTAAGACAACGTTGATTTAATATATTATGGTTTATTACTCATCAAATGTCATTATCATCATCATCATCAATTAAATACATCAGTTGTAGATCTGAAGGAATGAATGTAATTAGCTAATATGATTTTATTTCACTTTCGCCAGAGAGAGAGTGACATGTAAACTTAAAAACACAAAGACATAACGGCATGGCGAGGAAAGAACCCGCTGATGTTTGGTGGCGTCCCGATCGACTGATCAATAACGACGGGGTCAGGATCGATGACAGAAATGCACAAAGGACCCGATAGAAATGGTTTTTTTTCCACTCGTCCTCAGGTTTGCAGGATTAGGAGTTTGATCATGGCGGCATGTCGAGCCCTCTGAAATCAGAGACACGACATCATCACCCAGACATGAGCTGCAAGGACGCGTTGCTCATGGAATATAGTCGTCCACCTAATTGATTTTTCAATCTGATCGTCACGACGAGGTGCTGCTGTCACCACACACACACACACACGCACACACACACCAGCGGTCGTGATGGAGGATGTTTGCATAGATGTGTTCAGGCTGTGGTCACTGATCAGAGAGGGAGTGTTTGTACAGTTCAATGACACCTGAAATGAGTGAAAAGCAATGAATATGCAGGACAAATGTTGGCTACAATTACACAAAATCCCTCTAATCCTCAACTACAAAAACAGTACAGTTAAAGAGCATCAACGTTTTTTTGCCATCAAATGGTTTCACACTAACTAGCTGGCACTATCATCGTATACTGATGGGGTTCAGTGCAGTTTAATGTATGCATAAATATGTAATAGTACAGAACACTGAGTGTAAATAGGTTAGGGAGTTAGTCCATAAGTCATCATGAATGTTACTCACCATCTATTCAAAGCTCATAAATCACCTCTTAGTATATTATACAGTACGATTAAGACCTTCAACTCCCAAAACATTCCGTTTCCAAAACTCTTCTTTTCTGCCACCTGCGTCTATTTAACGCTCCGCCTCGGTCGAAGCGGAGCCTCGCCAGCCTGCAGTTGACCAACCGGCAGTGAGAGGAAACTTAAATAACAGCAAAGACATGCATCGAGTCTGTAAAAGCGGGGACAAAGAAAACACTTAAATGATCCCCTGCAAATACACTGTGTAGTCGGCCATCGTTCCAGTCAACCAGGTGTCTCTCACTCACATAGAAAAATAGTCAGATCCAAAATAATAAGAATAAGAATTCATAATATACTATATTTGATTAAATTAACCACTTTGTACATAAATACACCAGAGCCCGAAGGTCAGAGGTCAGAGGTTAATGCTACATTGGCACACCTGGCACCTCCAGTCAAGTGGCTTCCTATAGGTCCCGAGGCAGACTTCGACCTCTGACCCGGCCGCTGAGACTCGATTCTACCACGCTAACGGAGTGGGCGACTTCAGTGGTACTTTGTGATGAAATCACAAGTGCAAAAAATCATCCTTCATTTTTCTTGCATCACATTCTGAACGGGTTTCTGAACGCCAGTTCTTACCCACGCTGAAATTTGGCTAAATAAAAAAAAAACACACTTTGTTTGTCAAAAAGCAAAAATAATACTAATTTTACAGATTTGGTCTGCAGGACTCGTGCAGGGGTCACTGCTGGGTAAAGAATGCAACCAGTCCGTCAATTATGTTGCACCCATGTTTGTAAATCAACCAGACACGAGAAACTGAAATAAAACTCTCCCTGTGTGTTCATTAGAGACAACAAACACACATCACATGATGGTGTGTGTTGTATTCTTCATCCTCTCCCTCTTTTCATCCGTGTACATCCCTCCATCCCTCACCTCAGTCCACTGTAAGAAGAATGTGAGGAGAACCACCAGATTTAAAAAGCAGCCAGAGGGAGACTGAAAACAGGGAGGCCAGACATGAACGGCACTACTCTACTAAGGCACACACACTCACACACACACACACACACACACACACACACACACTTACAACACGTAACATGACAATAAATACATCCTCAACCACATTACAAGCATTTCTGTGTTCAGTGTCTGTTTGAGACGACTTCGAAGGGTTTTCTTTTCTTGTTTGTGTCCGGTGAGAGCTGACGGGACATGTGGAGTGCTAACATGATCACATGATCCTACGTTCTAGGTTGACTTGTTATTTACAGTCTATGGCACACCACAACTACTTCTGCCGACCGTCTGTCCAACAATCCCTGGAGTCAATGTTTATCTCACCGCTGCCATCAATCTGATTAAAATCATAAAAATGACAAGAAAAGAATAAAAAACTAAAAAGAGATGATGACTGTGACCTGTGTTCACAGTCCATGCTCCAGTTGAAAGGAAATGTGTCCCATCTGAATAAAAGCTGGTGAAAAAGAAAGCGTTGAAGGAGCGGTGCTATTAAAACCATGATCCAGTTTCTCCCACCATAGTCCTGGGACTACGTCAAGTCTTTGAAATGATGCGTTCTACAGGAAGTCGTCCCATTTTCTTTACATTAATCACTCTTCATGTGTCCGGGATCTTTTGTTCCTCTGACCTCTTCTTTTTGTTCAGCGTCCCTTTTCATGATCCTGGAACGACGGGAGGGAACTAGGCCGAATCTCGCGCTGCTGCAGCTCCATTTTTCTCCTCCCCTTCTCCTCCCCCTTTGTCCTTTTTCTTCCCCCCCTTCTTCTTCTCTTTTTCTAGCCTCTCTTTCTCCTTCCTGACCCTCTCCTTTTCAGCCTTCTCCTTTTCTTTCTTTTCCTTCATTTTTTTCTTCTCGTCGTCCTTCTCCTTCTTCTTGTCTTCTTTGCTCCTCTTCTTCTTCTTCACCTCTTCCTCTCCAGTCGTGACATCAGCCACTGGCGCCGCTTCTTTTTTGGGATCTTGAATGGGAGGCAGGGGGGAGTTGTTTGCTGTGGGAGAGGGGATAGTCGGGGTGATGACCTCAGAGACGATCTTAGGGGAGGGGGACAGAGTGTTGGGCGGCGGCGGCGGCGGCGCTGTGCTTTGTGTCGGGGCCGAGGCGGGAGGCTGACCCTGTGCTGATGTGTCCTCCGAGGCCTCGGCAGGCCCACGTGCTGAGACTGCCGACCCCCCGACTAAGGGGCTCCGCATGTGGGGCGGCGGCGCCCTCTGGCCTGCACCTGGAGGCATAGGCGGCTTATGGACCGGACCTCGTTCCGGGCTTGATGACATGTGCATCAGGCCCTCCATCCCTGACGGCCCAGAGAAGGAGCCCTTCTTGGTTTGGAAAGGAGCCTTGGACCTGCGGAAACCGGGGAGCGACAGGAGGCTGGAGGAGGCCCTGAGGGGTCCCGGCGGTGGGATGGAGCTTCCCAGGAAGGAGAAGCTGCCGCCGGAGCTGATGGAGGCCGCGCGGCGTTTGTACTCGTAGATGGCCCTCGTACCGTGGAGCCGGCGGCCCGGCTGGTGCGTCAGCTCCCCTCTGGACTCCCTCCACTTCCTCACCTGGACGTTGCACTCCCTCTCGATGAGCGTCTCCGTCACCGGGAGGATGATGATCTGGTACGACACAGACAGACAGAGGAAGTGATGATTATTAGACTGGGCAGCACAGGACGCAGTGACTCATAACTCGTGTTGCTGAGTAAAAACAGAAGCAGGCCGATAACAGCAAGAGAGCGAGAGAGATAGAGAGACAGAGAGGTGTATGTATGTATATATAAGAGGTATAATACACAAGATATACTGTTAATAATATAAATCAATGTTAATATTTATTACTGTTATTCTGTACTGTCCTAGTATTTAGACAAATTCTATATATTTGTTTATGCCTTTGCAACAATGTTACTGGAACCTTCATGCTGATAAAGCCCCATTGAATTGAAGTGAGAGAGAGAGAGACAGAGACCCACCTCCTGTACCAATATGTCCTCTCTGATAGCGTCCGGTGAGATGTTCCTGAGACGCTCCATGGTTTCATACATGCCCTGTAGTTCCCGGAGTTTGTCCACAGAGCCGAGCATCTGTTTCAGGAGCACCAGGCCAACACGAAACACGATCTTCACCCCTACAAACGCAGACTTAAGTCAGGCTTCTGTCAAACTAGAAGTCAAACTGAACCTGGCCTTGCTTCTCCCACGGTACCTTCACAGAAGAACATGTCCCACACACGCAGCACGCTGGCCCACGGCAGCGTGCGTGAGAAGATGCACATGAACCACTCCGTCATGTAGAGGATCGGGTCGATCTTGAACTTCTTAAGATGGCGGTACGCCATGGGACACGTACGCCGCAACAGGGAGAAGAAGATCTCGCCGTCCAGCTGGATCGCTTCCTGAAAGACGTGTCGGCGTCAATGAAGCCTGAAAACAAACTGACACCACGGTCTCACAGAGAGTTCCTTCACTCACCAGTCCAGCGCTGTAGTAGCCGGGGAGGTACTTCTCACAGATCTGGACGAGGCACCAGAACGCTTGCTGTGAAACCAGAACCAGATTACAACAGTTAAGGCTGTGAAAGCACCATTAAGAGCTACAATTCCCACTTTTCTTTTTGGGGCTAAAAATAGACCAATTTGCACTTTTTAAAATGTCTTCTTTCAGCAGATAAAGACACATTTCATCTGCAGCAAATAAAAAAACCCACTGCTACTAGAGATTCACTAGATCAGAAGAAACACGCTCACGCAGACACAGATATAGATACACACAGAAAAGGAAGCCGACGATAACGTATCAATTCACAAGATGAGACAGAACCCGTGCATTTTATACCATAGATCCTCAGAAAAAAAATTAAGACATGAAAAAATAAAAAATCCATCACCAAATGGTTAAGGTTGACAAAGCATGTAGAGATCGGGAAGATGTCGCTTTGACAATAACTACTGTCGCTTTGACAATAACTACTGATTGACACACACACACACACGGTCTCACCTCAGCAGGCATATGCATCAGCAGCACGGCAGCCACCGGAGCCTGGGCCTGGCAGTAGCCCTCGTCAGGCCGGTAGACGGTGTAGGCCTTCAGGATCCGGTACAGATCCTGCTGCCTGGAGGAACAAACAAAATACATTCATGCACCTCCCGTTGAATCCTGAGGAGAACAACACAAATCAAACTAACGGGAACCTAGATGAGAACTATTTGTTTTATTTATTTTTCATTGATTGGCTCTTTCAATATTCTCTATTGTTATGAATTTGTGCAACATTGTCGCTTTATGAATAATAATCGTTCTAGTATTTTTTATATATTTAGTCTATTTTCTTCAAATTCACACCAATTTCTTGGTTGTATCAGTTACTTGAGGATGAACATTTGTCTGCTTGTGCAGCCAGTGGGCAGGTTTTCCTCTTGTGAATCATGTAAGATGTGATGTGACGTGAAACAGACTGAGGGTGTGTGAGGGTGTGTGAGGGCGTGTGTGTGTGTGTGTGTGTGTGTGTGTGTGTGTGTGTGTGTGTGTGTGTGTGTGTGTGTGTTTACCCGTGGCCACCACGAGCAGCAAACATTTCATGGAAGGGGAACTGTCGGTGGAGATCCTTCTCTATAATGTCCAGCCATTTAGCTTCTCCTTGCTCCCTCTCCAGTTCCTGCAGTAAACATTTCAATATTTAAATGCTTCATAAGCTCATGGAGTCAGTTTCCAAATTAAATTCAAAGTGGATTAGACTGAAGAAGCCTGAATGAAACCACATTTGAGAGTCTTCCTCAAACAACCAAACAATACTAAACAGACTGCTGGGCCCCAGACCCAGACCCAGACTCAACAAAGTCCAGACCCCCTCCAATGTGGACAGGGCAGGCCGGATTACTGGTCCTGATAAGAGGCTTACAGCTCGCGAGTCCTGCGCCTGCGTCCCTTTAGCACCCCTGGAGCTGAAATCAATTACAATGCTCTCCACTGTGAGCCAGTTACTCAGTACAACGCTGCAGCTTCTTCACTGTCCTGAGATACTCTGAAGAAAGCAGCAATCCACAGCCAAGTGCATAAAACCAGAGTGAGACGTTCACATTTCCTTGCGAGTGCATTCGTGGAAGACCAAAAAGCACTTTCAGGTCTCTGAGAATGTCGTGTTAGCTGGTAGCATTAGTATTGTTGACAACTTTTGCAGAGTGAAGTGATTTGACGTGTTCACCTCAAATTTCCCAGGGTTGGCATCGAGGAGCTCTTGGCTGTTGGACAGCAGCTGCCAGGCTTTGGATCTGAGAGAAGATGGAATCCCCTTCCTGCAGCGCAACTTCACCTTCAACACAAAAAGAAGATAAAGAAGAAGAAGATTATATCCAGTACAACAACAGAGTACATCTAAAACATCTGGAAGGCTGAGGCATACCTTCTGGAAGCGATGTTTGACCCATTTATCCCAGTTGTGGAACATATCAAGCCATTTTACCTCCCTCTGTCTGGCAACTTCAACCCGAAGGTCCTTTTCACTGGAATGTGGAGGAAAATCAGTCACAGAAATGGGAAGTACTCTTTTTTTTTCAGCACAGCTAAATATTGCACTCTGATATGTTTCTGCATCTGTAACTCAAATCTAATTGCACAAATAAACATTACGCTGACTAGCTCAGATACAGCACAACCTTTAACATTACCCAGAATGCACTGCCAGTACTGATGGTAAAATCAATATTTTTTTAATTATTCAACAGTGGCAGAGCAATTAGCTCGTCAGAGAAGTAGATGCAAATCGGACAGAAAAGAGGGGAAGGGAGCAGATGGGCGTGAGAGGTGACACCACAGAGACACCCAGTCAGTACACACTGAGTCACTAAAAAAGGCTCTCAGCATTATCTGAGTCAGACCAAGGAGAGATAAAGGATGGACAGATATGTTAAGAGCAGCAGAGAAGGAGAGGAAGACAGGAAAAGGAGGACTATCTCTTTGGGGCAGATGGATGCCAGAGTGGAAAAGAATTTCAGGAAAGGAAAAGTTACCGATTAACAAGGAAGATAGCAATAATCTAACGATGTCTCGTATTAGAAATAGTGAAATATGTGCATGGATCCTGTCTACTCCCCCACTTCAAACAGCCAAACGTAATAGGCATCTCAATTTCAGATTATCTGTTCGACATAATGACATTTCACAGTGATGAATATTTTGCAGTGGATGGGAGTCATTAGTTAATGTACTTACCCGATGTCACTGTACTGAGTCCCACCCAGGAAGCCATATTTATCAGTGCGTCTGACAGTCAAGCCATTGATCTCGGAGTCGGAGCCCACAGAGCTGCCATCTTCTCCCAGGCCAGACAGAGACTCCAGCGTCCCCGACATCAGGCTGGCTGACTCCAGGTAGCTGAGGGTGTCGGGGGCCGGCCGGCGGTTGGGGTTGGGCAGTGGGTATGAATAGGCTGGCTCATGGATCACTGGGACACTGGGGCTGGGGTGTTCCACTCTGGTGGGGGTGCCGGGCAGCTCTGCTTTCCTCGCTTCACTGGGAGTGTCGGGCTTCGGGGAGAGAGGAGGAGGCTGACTTTGAGGGTTTTGTGCTTGTTGAAGGGGTCGAGGTTTCTCCTCTTCAGCTGTTGCTGATGCTGCTGTATCGATGGATGCTGCAGGAGCAGGCGAGGGGTTGGAAGCTGCAACGATTTGGGGTTGGCCCGATGTAAATTGACCTTCATCCATGACAGGATTTGGATTGTGTGTGACATGCACATTGGGGTAGAGATTAGGACCAGGATTGAGTTCAGGAGAGGGGGATGCCTGTGGCACTTCGCTCTGAGCTGATGGCTCACTTGACAGTGCTGAGGTCTCTGTAACAGTATTCAAGAGCTCTGCAGCTGCTGGGTCACTGGTCATCGTGTCCTGATCGATAACATGAGGTTCAGATTCTGCATCTTTCCCTGCTGAGTCCTCTTCCTGAGGAGCAGCCTCGTGTACCAGTAATGCGGAGGGAGTTTCGGCAGAAAGTTTGGGAGGACCTAACGTTGGCTGAGGAGTCACGGCTGAACCCACTGACCGTGCTGGAGGAGGTTTTCCTGTCAAACCTTTGTCATTGTAGAGGGAAGACTTGGGTGACTGCTTCTCCCGGATGGCCTCTGGAGCAGGGCTGTTGGTAGCAGGGTGCACTGGTGAGGATGGAGGGATGGAGGGAGCTGCATGAGGGTCGCCCAATGCAGGGGGTGATGGGGATAAGGTGGAGAGTTCGGCCATGGTTCCACTCTGATCTCTCCTTCACAAATAGAGACATAATCATGGAGGTGAGTTTTCTTTTGTTAGAGAGCAGCTATCAGTTCAGTCGTAACTCTTATAATACAATACAATATGCAGATTGGAACATTAAACAAATCAATGCAAATCTTCTCAGCATCGACTCAGGAACCTGGTGACTTTAAAAGGTAACGCTTGATGCAAAAGCTTATAAGTGTCATAATTTTCTATAAAGCAAAAGCACAGAGTTCCTCTTATTGCAACAGGATCAGATAACTATATTATGAAATCATGGAAATGCTTTACAGACATAAACACATGCTTTATAATTCAGCCTTGATTTAAGTTTCTGTGCCACTTAAAATGTGATATTTTGGTGTTGTTTTTGAAAAAATAATGTTTGCATAATTAAATGGCTCAAGCTGCATTTGCTCTAATGTAACACAGGAGCCTTTATAACACGGTGAACTAACTTTACAGCAGCAGAAACATCCTGCTGATCGGGATCACACCAAAACACCATTCTAATACGATCGAACAATGTGATCAGTGATGGTGACAGAAACACACATGTACACTGAAATGTTATCAACACGCTCCCGCTAATAACAATAGAGCCCCGCTCCCGCTGATGAAGCAGTTTAACGTGTGGTAGTCGGTAAGTGGCGGTTTCATGCTAGCAGCCACCTTGTTGTCATATCCTCTCTGGAGGCCTCGACTCAACTTCCCGATTCAGCTCACAGGAGAACGGTTTACTAATAGCTAATACCCCCCCCCCCCCCTCCCTGTCTGCCAGCCAGGCCCTGACCGAACAACGTCCACGGCCTTGCCCCCCCCCCCTCCCCGGTCAGCTACAACTTCAGCCCCCGCTACTCGACTCACCCACGACCGGCGTGTCACCGTGATCCGTCCGCCTGGATAACCAGGGCTGGGGGGTCCCTATCCGTACGCTTCCCCCGCCACAGCTCCGATTCCCGCAAACCTCCTCCGTGAGATGAAAAAAAAAACACGACAACAAACACCGAGGCAGGAACCGCTGAACGGGGCGAGGACCTCGGAGAGCAAACGCCTTCAATCGGCGAGCTAGCTGGCGAGCTACGTTAGCTTATCTTAGCCCTAATGCTACGATTAGCATTAGCGCCGATGGTGTTGCTGCTTCGGTTAGCCTAGCCAGCTAGCTAGCGATGTTTTCGGTTACCTCAGTCAGACTCGCTGCAACGATTCTTTCCAAAAACAACCTTCCAAGTTACAGTTTTCATTCCCCAACAGAAATGTCTTTCTTTGTTAACTGTATCCCAGCACAGCGGCGGAGGCTCATCCTACACCAGCAGCCTGCATTTCCTACTGACAGCTACGTGCGGGTTCTCGTCAACGTCGCCGCGTACGCGCACGCACGCACCCGCACAGGAGCCTCCCTTCCACAGCTAAAACATGGCACATTTACTCAAGTAGACTTTTAAACGTGGTGGGGGGCTTTACTGGAGCATTTCTTATTTTATCCTGATTTATTCTTCAACTCCACGACATTTCAGAGAGAAATATTTATTTAGATTTAGGCCCATGATAATAATAATAATAATAATAATAATAATAATAATAATAATAATAATAATAATAATAATAATAATAATAATAATAATAACAATAATAATAATAATAATAATAATAATAATAATAATAATAATAATACTGTATTTTATTTGTATTGCACTTTACATTTCATCAATCCCAAAGTGCTACAGAGCAGGTAAAACAATAAAAAATAATGCAATTACTTATATATAATAGTCTACCATTGGTTACTTTGCATATTTAGATTACCAATTAATAAAAATCAATGAATTAATTATGATGTATTATTTAGCACAGCCTGCCAGTATACATTTGTTAAGATAAGCTCTCCTTTAGCAGGTGCAACATTAATGTTATTTACGCATACATTCTATATATACACATATTAATAATAATAAATAATAATAGATTTTATCTGTAGTGCACTTTTCATTCAATGAATCTCAGAGTGCTTACATTAAAAACAAATTTAAGAAAAAAAGCACAATAGCATAGGCATAAAAACGTCACATCGTAACACAGGGGGCGCCATTTAGCAGTCAACAGCTCCCCCATGGTGCGGAGCTCGGTAGTGGGGACCTGGAGGAGCCCTAAATATTCATATTTCCTCAAATTTGATTTAATTTGACCAAAATCCCAAAAGTGCTTCAATTGTAAAATAACCCCGCAAAAGCCAACCCCCAGGTAAAACCAATGCTGGGAGGGTAAATAAATACAATTCAATAATAAATGTGAATAACTTCAATGTTTCACTACACTTGTACGTTTTCGTGGCACCACTAGATGGCGCCATTTCCTTTACTTGCAAGTACTTGTAAGTAACTTAGTTAAACCTGATTTTTTTTTGTGGTGATCCACCAAACCAAATGTATTATTATGTAGTATTTATGAATACGACCAAATTCCACCAACATTATGTTTTATGCAAATACGAGAAAAGAGCCACGGCTTCAAATCCAGCTCCTTTGTTTGGGGGAACCATCCGAGGTGGATGTTGTGAGTCATTCCTTTGCTTTCTCTTCAGTTGAAGGCGTGCAGTTGTTGTGAGGATTGCCATGGTTAAACCACAAGAATGAGGGACACCCAGATTTACTCTACGAGGGAACTCCCATATAATTCGTCTTACTCATGCAACTAAATATTATCCAGCTGGTCGTCATGACAGGTTTCCACAAGCATATAGAGAAAGCCCTCTGCACACACAACGTTTATAGTCTCCATGGAAAACTGCATGTGGAAATGTAACACTGATAGAAACCATCATGCTCTCCAGGCTCTGCAAACATCACATGACGTCCTGCACATCAGAATCAAATATGAGATCAGTCACGGAAAGAAAAACAGGAAAATACCGCTTCTCCCTCCAATGGGAATAAAGTGAACAACTACAACAGGTAGAATATATTAAAACATCTTTATAAAGTTTGAACTAAACATGATTATTACATCACATTTCACCAACCATGTATTATTATTATTATTATAAAAAAAACATTTGTGTAAATTATGCAACATAAAACATTGCAATCAATAATATATTACTGAAATACAGGCCTGTTAGTCGATACAAAGTTCAGTAATTGCATGTAAATTGTGTTTACATTTGTCATAATTAACATAATTACAAAGTGTTAGACATATAGAATATGTGAATACAAGCAGCCTCTTGGTGGTTTTACTAAACAGTGGATTGTTATAACAATCATTAATAACGCTATGTGAATGTGTGCTTCATCTGAACAGATGCCTTCATTGTGTTTTCTTTAGAACTAACAGCTAGACTTATTTTGACTGTAATCAGATGGTTTTATTGCCTCCTAAAGCAGCGTTCTCTGATCCACTGCCAGTCTGGAGTCCTGCAGGTCCCGGAGCAGCTTCGGTGCCGGTTCAGGTCGCATCACGACTCTTTGGCTTTACCCAGAGAGAAGGTGTCGACCCACTTCTGCGTGCGGGCGCGGCACTGGTCCCAGTCGTACAGCGGCCGGTACTGGAAGTGGCGCTGCGCTTTGTCCGTGCCCACGGTGAAGGAGGTGCACGCCACGGCCAGGGTGTAGCGGTTCAGCATGGGCGTGTAGCTGTAGACGGGGCTCAGCATCCAGCGGAGCAGGTCGTTGAACACGGCGAGGAACCAGATCACCACGGGGGACAGCTGCAGCACCCGGAAGTTAAAGGTGGACAGGAACTGCATGTTGAAGTCATCGTAGCTCTTGTAGGGCGAGTCGTCGTAGCAGAAGAAGGCTTCGCCGGCGAGCGCCTGCGGCCGCTCTCTCAGGGCTCGCGCTGCCAGCGCGTGCATCCAGGCCACGTTGCCTAGCAACACAAACACAGAGGGTGAATGCCAGGTTACATAACGTTCAAGTGCAGGAAGAAAGAGTAGTCAGGTGGCTCGTTCTCAACACTGGTTCCTAACAATAACATGTATATATGAATGTATGGCTCAAAGCACACACAGAACTGAAGTATAACTTAATTTCAACTCAGATGGAAGGCAGTCATATTACTGATGAATGAACAACCTGGTTATTATCATTTTAGCAGAAAACAACACAATGTAAGGCAACGTTCAACAACAAGCGAGTCGTTGTGTAACATTAGAGAAGGAGGCCAAACAGAGGAGAAAAGGCTGACCAGAAGTGAAAAATCATTCTGCGTTTCAAGAATCAATGTCGAGAATAAAGTCAGAATATCTGGAATAAGGTCAAACTTTCCTGTTCATGCCAGGTACGAGGAAAGAAGGGTTTTTTACATCGAAAATGTCAACTTTATTCTCGACTTTGACTTTATTTCTTGAAATGCCAAATTTGAAAAAACTCCTCGTTGCCTTTTGTTTGGCCCTCATGCTCTTCCATACATGCCAGGAAACAAAGGTGGACACAAAACAGTCATCTCCACTTAAGACATAACTGCACACAAGCAGAACGCTTGAGTAAATATTCCTTGACGGCGGTGACCACACTGCACTGACATCATCCCCACGTCAGCTGATTACACATAAGTGTCTAATGTAAGAGAGCGTTTCGCTATAGTTAGTAACCGACTCATCGGCATCATCGTTGACTGTGACTCGTGAGAACAAGAAAATGTCATCAGCGCTTCATAAGATAACCACAGCTGGAAGGAGATGTGATTTATACGCTGATACCATTCATACGTTACCACCGTGAAATAATTAGTGAACAGGGTTCAGTTACATTTCCTGTAGGAGCTCACAAAGAGTCACACAGATGCAAAACTACCAAAAAGAGACCGAAAACCACGAAGAGTCCCCCAAACAACCAACAAGAGATGCAGGTTTGTTAGGACTCCACATGGTTAACTCTTCAAAGCTGTGATTCTTTACCTGCATAGACTCGTCCATGTTCGGTGTCCTTCGGGATCCCCTTGACGATCAGGCCTCCCCGTTTCACCGCCTCCGTGTAGAAGTCCTTGATGACCTGGTGACCTTCGCCGTAGATCCCCGTGGGCCTCAGAGAACACGTGTACAAACACTCTCCGCCCTTCACCTGGACCCCAGACAAAACCAGGACTTGTGTTGAGAAATAAAAAGACCAACACAGAGCAGACCCCCCCAGTAAATCCACGAGGGGAGGAGACGGCGTTTTGTGGCAGAGCTGGAAAAGAAGTTGCCTCATAATGATCTGAGTTTCCAAACTGTTGACCCCCTTAGAGGACAACAATGTCTGTGTGGAAACCACTCGATCTGGTGAATATACTCAACCCTACAATCTTCAGTCCAGGGCTCTAGATTGAAGGCCTGATATAAAAGGATGTATTTTTAAGCTGTAATCACCAAAAACGGTGGTTTTAATGGGTTTAATGGGTTTAATGATTGTGTCCTTCAACGGTCTGAGTGTCTGAACTTTACTAAAGACTCGTTATAAGAGCTGAGGGTGAACTTCCAAACATGAAACATTATCCAGAGTGAGGGATGAACTAAGTGATACAGTAATAAAACAGCATTATAGTACCAGTTATATTCAATAAACATGTTTTGTGTATTGACAAATAGTAAAAATAGTAAAAATGGTTTTGTTTTGTAGAGTCCTGGTAAATATGCTTTAAATAAATACGCCTCACTTGAAAACAGCATTGTCAAACATACCTTGGTGCCGTTGGCTTCCAGCACGATTCTCTCTGCCTTGGCCTTGCTCATGGGATAGGCCATGGCGTGCTTCACTCTGTACGGTGTGTCTTCGTTGCCCCTGAAGGAGAGGAAGAGTCCCACAGTCAGGAGGGTCGGGGAGAAAGTATGCAGGTAGTGTTTGGTTGACTTTAGCAAACGTATGAGAGGAATGTGTTTAACGGACGGAGAGGAAACTGACGCAGAGCGGACCAAGGTTCACTGGTTCACTCTGACTCCGGCTGGTGAAACAGAGAATGAAAATATTGTTCTGCGGTACAGCTGGAGCCCCCCCCCCCCCCCCCCCACACACACACACCATCTGTAAGAATGTTCTGACCGATACTCAAGGACGAAGGAAGTTAACCCTAACCCTCCTAAAGGATCATCCCTCCTCACTTCCTCCTACTTATGTAGTTAGTATGTATTAGCATAATGCTAACCATCTTCCACTGAGGCTACCTGCATGTGTTTGAATCCAGACAGTCGTTGGCTTGTATTGATAGCTTTGCCTTTTCAACAATAAATGTAGAATAAATGTTTGTTAAGTGTCACAGATTAGGTTTACTCAAACGTCCACAAACTGATAAAGATATGTGGGAAAGGACGGCTGTAACACCTCAACGGACTAGAGTTATTCTATTCATAATAAAAACCTTGGAAAACTGCAGTCAACGACAATCCAAGAAGTGGAGTAAAGGACCTGCTGTTTATGTGGAGTCCTGTTTTTCTTGTGTAGCAACTTCAACCGTTGACTCATGAAGTGCCTTCCCTGCATTCCCTCTGCTGGCCATCAGGGGGCGAGTCATATAAATATACCAAGATTCATGGACAAGAAAAGTATATACTGTATAAATATATATATATATTATTTTGCTGTGGCTTTTTTCCAACAAATAGAATTTGGAGAGAGACAGAGAGGAGCAAAAACCCAGTAAACTTCATATTCACTCTGGTCGTGTGTTAACATGACGGGAACACAAACGGCTGGTTTACACCTGTAAATATGTCACACCACGTCCCTTAGGTCTCAACAAACAGAGACCTGAACACTGACTGGAGTAATACTGCAGCTCTGACTCACACAACCAGGATCCTGTGTTTTACAAAGTGGTGAGTGAAACTCTGAAACCAGAGATCCACTAAGATGTAATCCCAAATAAAGAGCTTTTTTCTGATATGATCAGCTGAGTTTCCGTTCGTCCTGGCACTGAAACATTCCACGATTATTTAGAAAGAAGAATGACTCAGACATCCCTGGAAACAGCAGGCCCTCTCTGTTTCTGGACTGAAGAGTGTTTGGAGTTAAAGCTGCAGACATGCTCACTGTGGAAGTGCAGCAGCATCACACAACATGTGTCTGACGTTCCAGATGTTCAGGGATGTGTGATCGAGAGTCTGGGATTAAAACCATTCAGTGCTGGAAGCTGTCTCCTGATCCTATCTACTCTGAATACGCCTTCATGCTTTCCATGACGTGACCACAGATACGTGACTTCAAGGGTTCAAAGCTTTTCTCCAATCAAGATTGTAAAGTGCAGCCATGTGTGCTCGGAGGAAAAAACCTGGACATGGACTTTTCCTGGAGCCTCACCTGATGAAGGCGTCCCCCAGGGTGTTGGGGCCCACCACCTCCATGCTGCTGGTGTAGACCAGGCTCTGGATGCCGCACTCCACGCAGGCGTTGATCACGTTCTCCGTTCCTGAGGAAGAGAAGAAAACCCCGTCATTGTTCGGATGGACCGTCATGGATTTCATCTGATTTCTGGATTTCTGCAGTTCTTAGAAACTTAACAGGATGAGCATGGGGGTCTAAGAATAACAACCGGGCACACATGGAGCCACATGTGGGTCAATGGAATGAGAGTCGGCATGTATCTAACACCCGGCCTCTGTTGTGTAACGGTAAACAGCTGGTGGAGAGAAATGTGCCCACTGGAACACCAAGCACATGAGCCCTGTTATTGTTGCATGCTTTTAAGATCCCGTTTTAGATATTCAGACTTTTCTTTCAGATTTCAAGTAGCCTTGAAACAGTTAGATCTCAGTCTATTCTGAGGGAGTTTGCTCAGAGTGGAGGGTGTTGAACAGTCTAGGACCATAAAACAGAAAGCAGCATCGCCAGGTTTAATTGTGGGACACGTCAGGACCTTCGCCACATTAGTAATTTACTGAAAGCAGAGTGAGTTCAGGCCTCCGAGGCTGAAGAAAGGGAGTCAACTTCAACACGGAGGATATTATATCAAATTCTTGTCATATTTTCCAGCCGAAGGAATGCAGAATGATTCAGACCTCTCCCTCCTCGGCTTTACACAGCCGGAGAAACGTTGATACAGTAATACAGAAAGAATAGACTTTTTATTGTCCTTCCTCTGTTCATGTGAATGAGTTCTCGTTGGGCCGACGGATGAAAGAGGCTCCATAGAGGAAACGCCTCGTGTGACATCACTGAGATGGACATCTGACCTCACTAGGTGGAGCACGATAAACCCGAGGATGATGGATGGGTTCACTGAGGGGGAATTACCATTCTGCAATCACGGAAAAGCTCTTCACATATAAAAGATCACAGACGAGTGAAATTGGAAAATGTGTATCAAACGCCATAATAATAATAATAATAATAATAATAATAATAGCCATCCATATAACCACAACCAAAAGACTCTGTCACTCTTTTATTTAATATTCATTCTTCTAATGATTCTTAGTTTATATTACACTTCTTATGAATAAAGTCTATTTGGAGTTGGGGCTGTGTTTGCCTGCCTTTGTTAAAAGTTTCTTACGTCACGATCAAACACAACTCTGCTGCACAAACAGGACCGTTTCAAACTGTTTAATTCAACCATTCCAGGACATTTTCAGACGTTGACTACTTTGGTTTGACGTGTTTATTTGTCTGGCAGCCACATGTTGGTGACAAACACTCAAGGCTCAACCCACAGCCCTGCAGTCATAGCACTATTCTTACCTCCTTACCAAAAGGCATGTGATTCTATGAGGAAACTCACATTCAATGTTGCTGTTTGTACTAAAAGTTTCTCATGGATCAACATGTATTTTCATAAACTCATGTGAACCTAAGAGGGTTGAGCAGGATGACCAATGGAAGGCCATATAGCATATGAGATCATGTGACATGAAAACTGTGTGTCAGGAAGCGATCTCTCAAACCTTTAATGGCCAAAATGTTTCAAACCCGGGAAGTCTGGTCCTTGAAAAGCACCGAAAGCAGGATTTCCTCTGTGAAACACCCCGCCCCCCCCCCCCGCCATCAGACCGCCGCGCCCTGGAAGCCTCACCTGTCACGTTGACGGACATGATGAGGGCCTCTGGGACTTTGTGCCAAACGTCCACCAGGCTGGCGGCGTGGATGACCACGTGGACGCCGCGGCACGCCTCCAGCACGCTGCCGTAGTCCGTGATGTCGCCCTGGATGACCACCACCTTCGTCCTCTCTGAGGGACAAACAGGAAGACGTTTCGTCAGAACTGGTGTTGGTTTACGGAAAGTTACAGTGAATGCTCTAAATTATGTCAGAGAAGAAATTCCAGGTATCCAGTCACCGGATCACCGGATCACCGGATCACCGGATTCCTCAAGAGTCTCAGGTGAAGCAGTCCTTTCACCCATGAGGCAGTGATGTGGACTCCTTTCACTGGTCTAGTAGAGGACTGTGTCTGAAAACTCAATATTAAAACTTTATGGGCAACAATGTAATCCATCCATCCATTGTCTACCGCTTATCCTGTATTCAGGGTCGCGGGGGGCAACAGTGTAAGTTATAGCAGATTAATGTGAGATATGTTATATAACATATGCTGTGTTACATATATAGCATATGAATGTGAGATATGTTATATATATATATAATATGCTGTGTTACATATAAAGCATATGGATGTGAGAGATATGTTATATATATATATATATATATATAACATATGCTGTGTTACATATATGGACTGGCCAGTTGGCCCTTGGTGCCTGATACCCGATCCTGTTATTTGGGTCAGCTGGTGTTGTTATTAAAGGGGTGAGGTTCTTCCCTGCTTCCTAAATAAATGTCCCATCATCATGAATATTATTATACGCTGCACGTTGTCTTTGTGGCGTTCCTGATGCCGTTCGTCTCCTCTGCTAATCATTTATGAAGGTATATCTGCTCCTGTCCTTGAAACGCTGAGCGATAACGAGCTCTTGACTTTTGAACACAAAGTCAGATATCCTGTTGTGATTCACTCCTTCATGGGTTTTTATTCCCATCTGTGATGATTTAAAGGGCTTTTAATTACAGACCCTCTCACTAATGAAATCAGCTCAAATATCAAAGCGAGGTTTCCTCCGGTGGGTGTCCCAACACGGGGCCTCCTGCTGCCTCAGCTTATCTGTCTGGGCCGCTCTAACAACAGGCTGCCTCAGTCCTTTGTGACAGTAATGACTGAGGGCTGAACAAAGCTGCTCCTCTGTGACACGGGACGCCGGGTTGGTGGCTGAGTTCATTCTCCACAGCATGACGGGGAAAGCAGAATGTTGTTGACTGGGACCCGTCTCACCAGGAGAGAACAACACTGCCTGGATTTGGAGAAACCTGATAGGTGTGTATATTTCCCAGGGACAAAGACGACTAGTCACGTGAGAGGCCCATAGGGCTGAGATCTATCAATCACGGAGAACCCAACACTCCCTGATCCAGCAATGGCCAGGGCACCTTGAGACCTTGACACCTTGACACCTTGAGACCTTGACACCTTGAGACCTTGAGACCTTGAGACCTTGACACCTTGACACCTTGAGACCTTGACAGGGAACAGACATGTTGAGGGACCCCACCCCTCTTAAGTAAAAGGCAAGAGCCACAGATTCAAAGAGACATATTTGTGGTCGTTTGAATCTCTAAGTGTATTTTCTGACATTTCAGAGACAAAAAAACAGTTATAAGCCCTGACATTAAATTAAGATAGATAGATAGATAGATAGATAGATAGATAGATAGATAGATAGATAGATAGATAGATAGATAGATAGATAGATAGATAGATAGATAGATACACACATATAAACATATATAAACACATATAAACACATATAAACACATAAAAAACACATATAAACACATATAAACACATATAAACACATATAAACACATATACACATAGATAAACATCAGCTCACCTGTGCTGTATCCGGTGAAGGTGGAGTCCACCTGCTTGTCAAAGACCCGGATCTCCTCCAGGCCGTCCTCCTTCTCCAGCAGGACGTCCAGCAGATGTCTGCCGAGGAAGCCGCAGCCTCCGGTCAGCAGGTATACGGGGCCGCCGGGCATGTTGGTGGAGAGACAGCTGCGGAGCTCCTCTCTCTCTCTGGTTCTCTGCGCGCTGTATTTTATTCCCCTCCCTCTCTCTCTCTCTCTGCGTCACTCCTCCCTCTCTCCCCCCTCCTCTCCCCCCTCCTCTCTGTGTGCACATGAGCTCTGCAGTCCGACCGGAGCCGGTAAGAGGCGGAGATCTGGAGTGTTTGTTAAGAGACGCACTCTTAACACGTACGTACGGGAGTGCGCGCGCACACACACGCACACACGCACACACACACACACACACACACACACACACACACACACACACACACACACACACACACGGCAGTAGTACCAATTAACTATGACATTTATAGGTTACTGTTTATAACACAGTTATACATGACTGTTTATAACACAGTTATAGATGACTGTTTATAACACAGTTATAGATGACTCTTTATAACACAGTTATAGGTTACTGTTTATAACACAGTTATAGATGACTATAACACAGTTATAGATGACTGTTTATAACACAGTTATAGGTTACTGTTTATAACACAGTTATAGATGACTATAACACAGTTATAGATGACGGTTTATAACACAGTTATAGATGACTGTTTATAACAGTTATAGATGACTGTTTATAACACAGTTATAGATGACTATAACACAGTTATAGATGACGGTTTGTAACACAGTTATAGATGACTGTAAGGAGAGTACTTTTCCTTGAACACAGTATTTAGTGTGTTTATTGTAAGGCAGCTTTCGTTAGGAACACATCCATCCAGTGTGCTGAGGATCTAGTCAGAGTGTAGATATCAGGTTGCTAGTTGACGTTTCCGCTCACACGTTAACTGCTTCCTGTTTTTATTTGGGTCAGCTTGTGTAAGAGAGTAACATAACACTGGTGATCTCTGTGTTTCACTATGAGTTCATGGAAACAGGATCCATATCTTACACAAGTTAATGAATGACTCCTTCATTGACTGACGCTGACCTTTGATGCCCATATATGGGGTCCGTGAAGTGTGTCAAGTTCAAGGCCACAAACCATCAGGTCAAAGGTCAGTCTTCTTTACAGCCGATAAAGAATATGATCAACTTATTATTCCCCATTCTATTCACATATTAAACCCTGTGAACATGTTTTTAAATCTGTTCTATGTTTATAATATATTACAAACAAACTAACGTCGTCTCACATTCTGCATAAAGCTGTATAGTTATAGTCATAGACAAACATCTGCTACGTCTGCTGGCTCAAACCCAAACTAGCAAATATAGAAACGGCTGCTAGTCGGGACTCATTGATTAGGAATCTCCAATTCATGACGTGTGTTCATGTAAAGTGTTGTTTCCTGTCGAAGCCAAAATATGTTTATTCCATATTTACTGTCCAGTAAAGGAGGAAACTGATGAATGTCTGTTAGAAGCTGTAAAATGTATATCTCTCTAGGAATCATTGATTTATTTAGATCTGAAGTTGTTTGTTCAGATTTACTTTGTGTGTTATTTGTTCCGCTCCTTCAAAATGAAGATAAAGTGTGTTTACGGGACGACTCAGTCCAGTCCAGCACCTTCAACCCGGTCAGGCTGATTCCAGCAGAGCTACGTCACTCAGAGGTCTGGAGGATGGCTTTTTAACCGCGTCAGCGCCGCGACCTTCACGGCGTCGGCCGGCGTCATCTGGTGACTGGTGAGATTCGGTCAGACAGATCTATCTGGCTTCCTCTTGTTGCTAAACAGGAAACATCAGAGTTGCAGGTGCGGATTTCAACGATGTCAAAGAGGAAGTGACTTCGTCATTTCCACCTTGCAAGCCACTTCCTGTCATTTCTGTCTGTTTGCACGTAGGAACCGTCAGACTGACAACCAGGTTATTTAAAAAATATTTTAATGCACCATTAATAAAGGGTCCAACGTATTAATACAAGAGAAATATTGCAAATAATATTAAAATTATCATCAAATTAAAAGGAAAAATAAAAAAGAAATGAATGGAAGGTATGTACATGTTTCCTCCTCATGGAGAGAGGAAAAGGAACGACGTATTTACAGCTGAAGTCAGTGTGTTTCTACGAGAAACAAACACCTCTACAATATTTACAGGTACTTTTTTTTCTCCTTCCATCTTTTTATCCTGTAGTAAAGAGGGTTGGTTTGTAATGAAAGGCTTTCATTGCAACAAGAAATATCTTACAATGTTCCTGTTTGGGAGGGAACCAAAGAAAAAAGGCTCGAGCTAAAAGTTGAGAAACAAAAGTCAGACTTTGGACGGCCATAGCCAAGTGAAATGAGACAACACGGGGCCGTCATCATCCTGCTGTCTGCAGCGGAGCTAAATATATATACACCTTCCACCCTCGACACCGCAAACACATGGGAGCAGGACGTGATTTCAGGGAGGGATGCTTTTACGGGCAAACCACTCAAATAAAATAATGCATTCTAGAAAAGTCCACGAAACGGGGAGAAAAAGAAACAGAACTTAACCTGGGAAGATGTCCGACCAAATGAAATGTGCCTTTTTAAAAACATGTGTAGCACACAGATTTAGAAGTTAAAGCATAGGTCCTGACCTGCGTGAGTTGGATGGCAATGATTGCTGTAAAAGCTGAAGGAAGAACACCTTGTGTCTCTGAACCAGGAATCATCAACACTTCATGAAACTAAACAGACGAACAGATGGAGAGACGCCAAACCAACGAGGAGCTCTCATCACAGGACGTCCGGCCAACATAGCTTTAACTTCAGGGCGGGGGGGTCAAATAAAAACAGGCCAATTCTCTGTTGTGCTGATCCTGCAGACAAAAACTCAGCAGCCATGTAAAAATAAAACGCTACGACCTAACCGACATATTAAAAACAATAGGGAGGAGTTTGATGGGGCGGAGGGGGGTTTACAACTAAATACCATCAACAACAGTAATAGGAATATTATAGAATACTATGAAAGGAAATCATAAAAAATCCAAATATCCAAAACAATCTTCACACTTGGAAATCTTGCATAACTGAAGACCAAATTGATTGAAGTTTTTCATCTTAAAAGAGCGCATTTTAAAAACCCTGAATGTGTCAGATATTCCTGTGCGTCTGTGTGCGGGGGGAGGGGGAGGAGGGGGGGGAGGAGGAGGAGGAGGAGGAGGAGGAGGGGAGACGACGAAGACTAACAATACTGCTGTTGCTTTCAGTGTAAATGTCTTCCTTCTAAGCGGGTATCGCCATGGAAACGGACAGAGCTTTACGCCTGGCTGACCTTTAGGTCGGGACACGTGACCCGATGGGAGTCCAACAATACTGCTGCAGCAGAGGCCACGCCCCCCTCGCTGACCTCTCACACGCTGGCTTGTCAAACTGCCAGGTGAATGAAGTGTGCATGAAAGTGCAAGTGTGTGTGTGTTTCCTGGGCCGATGGGGGGGGGGGGGGGGGGGGGGAACTAGTTCAGCGTCCCACGGCAGTTCTCCGTTCCACACAAGCAGGGGATCTTGTTCTCCTCCAGAGGGAACTTGTAGTCGTACGTGATCTCCTCGTTGACGGCGATGGCCTGCTTGGAGTAGATCACGATCTTCTTCTGGGACTCGATGGTGATCACCTTGGCGTAGCAGTTTGGCTGGAGGGGAGCAAAGCAACGCAACACCGATGAGCTTCCCAAATAAGATCACGTTCATCAGTCACAACTCAAATACTGATGAATATTTAAAGACACATTAAGTGTTGAATATAACATGACTGGATCTCGTCTTTCAGGAGGTCACTGTTTCTATAATGAACCGTCGGTTCAAGAAAGCGCCGGCCGACCAGCTCTGAGCGTTTCATTGGGAGGATAGAAAGGTATGCTTGTGGACGCGTGTTGAGGTTCAGACTCACAGTGCAGCAGTGGTTGATGAAGCGTGCCAGGTTGCCACACTTGGTGGCGTCTATGATGGTGTCGTGGTCCACTCTGAACAGGTAGCTGCTCCCGATGCCCTGCTGGGCGTACCGCTTCTCTCGGTTGTCAGCCACCATCTGGAGAACAGTCAGAAACACTCATTCACAATGCTTTAAACCAGCATGCAGGGCTGGACAGCTGGGCTTCATAGTCCTCAGTACCTGTCGGATGTTCTGACCCACGTACTCGATGACCATCTCGTCAGCGGCGATGGGCTCCATGGCGAACAGGCCCCACTCGTGGATCCTGCTGCGGCCGAAGCGAAGCCTCTTCTTGCGGTACTGCGTTGGGACAGAAGGAGTCAGGGTGAGGAAGAAACCTCGAGGACTAACACCTTCCTAGCCCCCACATGACCCTTCAACATGCAGTACTTTAGGTCTGAAGGGGTCTCCGAGGGCAGCCGCTGAACCAGGACTTTATACTGAACTCAAGTATTAACAAGGATTAACAGGTTAGACATTGTGTTCCCCTCTGCTGATTTTGTTATTCTAAAAGTTGATGAGTTTTTGTATTTTACATCATGAGGGGGAGAAAAACTGAACTTTGTCATTTCAGCTGGAGGACATAGTAATGTTTGGTCAAGCAAGACTTAAAGGGACAGTCAGGGTAGTACTCTGTAGTCAGGGTAGTACTCTGAGGTCAGGGTAGTACTCTGAGGTCAGGGTAGTACTCTGAGGTCAGGGTAGTACTCTGAGGTCAGGGTAGTACTCTGTTGTCAGGGTAGTACTCTGAGGTCAGGGCAGTACTCTGTGGTCAGGGCAGTACTCTGTGGTCAGGGTAGTACTCTGTAGTCAGGGCAGTACTCTGTAGTCAGGGCAGTACTCTGTAGTCAGGGCAGTACTCTGAGGTCAGGGCAGTACTCTGTGGTCAGGGCAGTACTCTGTGGTCAGGGTAGTACTCTGTGGTCAGGGTAGTACTCTGTAGTCAGGGCAGTACTCTGTAGTCAGGGCAGTACTCTGAGGTCAGGGCAGTACTCTGTAGTCAGGGTAGTACTCTGTGGTCAGGGTAGTACTCTGTAGTCAGGGCAGTACTCTGTAGTCAGGGCAGTACTCTGTAGTCAGGGCAGTACTCTGTAGTCAGGGCAGTACTCTGAGGTCAGGGCAGTACTCTGTAGTCAGGGCAGTACTCTGTAGTCAGGGCAGTACTCTGTAGTCAGGGCAGTACTCTGAGGTCAGGGCAGTACTCTGTAGTCAGGAAACAGGAACCTCACATGACAGAACACAGATGTTTCTGGTACTTCTTTCAGCGTGTTTGTGCTGTTGCGTGTTTTAAAGGATGAGTTTCACTAAATTCACACGATAGCACAAACTAACCAGCGAACAGGAAGTGCTGCCTCAGTCTAATCACAGCCACATGTGTGTTCTGTGAGGTTATTTTCAAAGAAGTCTGGAGGTTTTGACAGCACTGATGTCTGATGTAAAGGTAAAGCTTCACCCAAACATCCCCATCAGATCACATCTGGTCTGAAAGCAGTTAAAGTGTTGGCTTTGACCCCCACGTCACTCTGCTCGTCTCTACCTTCAGCTGGTTGAGTTTCAGCAGGTCCGAGTCCATGACGGCCGTGGTGCCGATGGCGGTGAGGAGGCGGCGCTGCTCTGACCGTCTCTCTGACAGGATACGGTTGGCTCCCTGGCAGGAAACAAACACCAAACAGCTTCATACAGACGGCATCACATGGCCTTGAGCTGAACCCGAGAAGCACTTTGACCCAGACGAGCGACGGCCATGTTGGCGTGAGTGAAGTTCAGTCAGAAGGCAGATATGGTGTTGAGTAAACACTAAGAGGAAGGACGGAGGCCAGCTTCTTAACTAAAATTAGACCCGAACACTTCATCACTGGATGCAGTCCAGTAGACAAATAGAGGATGTGAAGTCTATTTATTATTACTTACCTATGCCTCGCTGTGAGGAATTTAATGGTAATCTTTATATATTCAATAAAAACAGATGTTGATTAAATATATGGATTTAAATCCACATCAATGCTTTGGTGTATCTGTCCTGAACGTGTAAACTCAAAGACAGGCACTTCTGAAGCACATTTACACAAGTTTACTCATTTTCCCCAAACCTTTCCAAGAGATAGTTATTCTTTATTCCAGGTTGTTTTTTATGAGCACTTGAGACATCAGTCAGCCATCTAAAAGTACGAAGCGACCTAATGTCAGAACAACAGATCGGAATCGTCATATTTTCCAAAACCTGCACTGTGGACAGCACCACTGACGCAGCTGTGCAGCTTTGTGATGTTCAATCCATTTGGAAAAGTCACATCACTGTTCCACAAATCCAGTAATATCCCTCACTGCCATTTGGAAACCCTCTTATTATTACGACCAACAATGTTTCCAGTTAATCTGAGTGAAATTACAAAAAACAAAACCAGATGATGAAACCTGCCGTTGGTTTCAGGACTAGTTTCACTTCAGCGATGCTCACCAAGGTGTCGACGTTCTCCACCTCCCGGATGACCTGCTCGGGCAGGTCCAGGTCCAGGTACACGTCCTTCTCCTTGCGGCTGATGGCGTAGTAGCCCTCGCTCCTCGCACATCCGGTCACGTGCTCACGAAGCTGCCCGCCCGCGTTCTTCTTCTTCCGCCGAGGGTTCGGCAAGTTGGTGAGTGCAGCACAAAGGTCAAGGACAACACAGGAAACCACGGGGACATCAAGCAAAAACACCATAGGATGCAGTCAGATTGTTTGGACACTGGGCTCCAGACTGGAACCACAATGGTTGCATATGTGGTCATTTATTTATTAATCCATTATTATCAGCTGCTGTCTGATCCTGCTGGACTCCAAGCTGATGAGCTACAAGTGGAAGCAGTCAGCAGAAATGCCAGGAATTAAAAAGCACAGCACTGTAGTAAATATACTGAACATTGCACTAAAAACAAGGGTGAAGCCCGACTGGGGCTCACATCTAACGGTGATCACACGTCATGAGAAGGATATTTGTGTGGTTGACCCAGTGAGTATCATTGAGCCAGTCGGAGCTGTGGTTGTCCTGCAGCAGCTTCTCGTACGTCTTCCTCAGCAGACTCAAGTCTTCGCCGTCCAGGCCGGAGTTCCAGATGTCATACAGGATGGTCATCTGCTCAAACTCGCTGCGGTTGTCAAACTTCTTGGCCGGGAGCTCGAGGGCTGCTGGGACGGGTTTGGGCCAGCGCTGGGATGATGTCACGCCTGCCTCCTGCAGGAAGAGGCGCTCGCTCTTCCTCAGGTCTTCAGCCGCCTCGTCTTCTGTGTCCGAGCTGGACAGCTCCCCGGACTCCAGCTCCTCCACGTCCACTTCTTCTTCAGAGTCCTGCAGAGGAAGAGTTAGATTACTACCGATTCATTAACCATCCATCGCTGCCTTTACTTTACATCTCAACACTTCTGCTCCTGCAGAGGTTACGTACGACAACAGCGTCGGCTTTGTCACAACTGGAGAATATTTCTTCATTGAAAGAAGGAAAAGAACAGCACTGAAGGCGTTCTCGTGGTCTCCTGACTGGCTTCTGTAATATTTTGATTGACAGACGGCTCATCCAATCACCTGCCAAGTATTTTTCTGAACCGTTGGTTCTGTGTACCAAACCATCCGGTGGGTCAGCTTATGATGGTTTTCCCATTATTTAAAAGACCAACTATATTATTTCATATAGCTGGGAACATGATGAGAAACAGGAAGTCACTTCTTTACGGAGGAACAGATCTGTTGACATTACCAAAGGATGCAGTGCCATCATTACAGAAACCTAAACAGGAGCGACTGAGTCACATGTTTGACTGTGAGTCAGTACGTTGACAGGAATGTAAATGTTGGTGGATGTCTTTACCATAAACAAAGGTAACACCCCGTCACTGTTTGTGGTTCAGAGCTCCACCAACATTTACAGGAACCAAGCAGAAGTCCCGCCCACCTCAAGTTTCCGCTTCCTGGATTTCTTGCCCGGCTGCTCCTTCTGTTTTTCTGTGTGATGAACCTCGATGTTCTCTTTGTCTTTTCTTCTCCTCTTTTTGCTCTTGTCCGTCTCAAGTTCCAAACCTTTGCCGACCACGACCTTCTTCTTTGACGATGGAGGTAGAGCGGCGGCCTGGGCCGCATCCTCAGACTCACAAAGCACTCCCATTGGAGGGGAGTTTTCTCTTTCTGCATCTACTCTGGAGGACAGCGCCTCCCCGATGACCTCCTCTGGCGCTTCAAGCACCCCAGAGATAGAGTTGAGGTCTGCTGGGAGTAAGACAGAGTCCTGTTTGGAGGAAGTCCTTTTAGCAGACGGGACTGGGAGAACAGGGGGTTTGCAGTAGTTGTGCTCCATAAGGACAATTAGAGCCTCTGGGCCTATAACCAGAGCCAGTGACTGTGGGGAGAAGAGATCCTCTTCCATCTTCTGCTCTTCTGCCTCATCAGACGTCTCCGTCTCCTCCGAGTCCCCGGCATCGGGGTCCATTTTCAGGGCCACGTCCGCCAACACAGACAGGTCGGCGGTGGAAGCCGAGGCCAGCTGCAGGAGGCTGGATGCCCCCAGCTGCTCTCTGAGTCTCAACCTCTGCTCACTCTCATCCTCGTCCTCGTCTTCCTCTCTGAGGGAGTGACAGGAAGACGCAGACAAGCTGGTCGTCCGAGGTCTGCCTCTGGACCGCTTGTTGACGGGAGGTGGAGGAGGGGCCTCCTCGAAGGCCATCCTGCACATCGAGGCGTGGTCCAACGGCAGGTTCTGCACAGTGCGGCAGACCATAAGAGGCGGGACGGGAGACTTGGGGGAGTCTTTGCCTGCACCCCGTTTTCCAGGGGATTTGACCGGGGTGGTCTGAGGAGAAACAGGCAGTCCCCTTTTGGACTCATCGGACTCTTGAGGCCGTCCAGACGGGGGCACGATGAGGGCGTTGCCTTCCCCGGGTTTGGAGGCGAAGGGCAGTAGCTGGATGCCCAGAGAGGAGCGAGCCGAGGGGGACGGGGAAGCAGTGACGGGGGAGTCGGGAAGCCGGCCTGGGGAGAGGAGGAGAGATTCACCCGCCAGGTGTGAGGGAGACGGAGAGAGCGGGGCAGTCGACGGCTGGGTTTTGCCGTCGTTGTCGCCCGTGGAGAAGGAGACGGTCTTCCTGCGTTTCTTGAGAGGCGGCACAAGAACAATGGGGGAGGAAGGACGCGGGTACGGGGGCGACGGCGGGCGCTTGGTCGGGGCTGCCGATGCATCTGCCTTGTGGTCCCTGGCTTCACCTGAGACAGACAGGAGAGTTTCAAAGTCCAAAATCAACACAAAGCACTAGTTTGACATTATAGTGCAGCTGAGGAGGTAACCTTTAACGGTTGACCTGTTTGTTCATGACGTTGATGAGGACTCACCTGTTTTGACCTCTGCCTTAGAAACAGCAGCCGCGTGCCTGAGACAAGTAGAAGAAAAGTATATTTAATAACTAATGACAAAGGTGTTTCTGAGGAAGGATATGAGCAACGCTGGAAGACAACACAGACTGAAGACAGACTTTCACACTTCGTACCTGCCACCTTTCTCACTGAGGCTGTCCACGGTGGACTCATCCATGGTGTCTGGGCCTTCACTCTCAGCCCCCTCTCCTTCCTCATCTTCAGAGGAAGACGAGGACGAGGACGCTGAAGAGGAAGAGCCCTCGGAGGACGAAGACAGGCTCTCATCATCGCTGTCGAGGGCATCATCTAAACAAAATGAAATTAAAAACATATGAGTATCATTACTAAGTTAACGTAAACACAGAAATAAAGTAATAATAATAATAATAATTATTATTTATTTATATAGCACTTTTCACAGCACAGAGTCACAAAGGGCTTCACAAAACATAATAAGACAACAGTATATACAAAGATGAAGAGCAGCCAAGAATAAAACAACGACACTAATTAACTGCCATGCAGTTCAAAGGCCTGTCGAAACAGGTAGGTTTTTAACTGCAGCCCTGAAAGCTTCAGACGACACAGAGGCTCTCAAGTCTGCGGGAAGGGCGTTCCAGAGTCTGGGGGCCACCGAACAAATGGCTCGGTACACAGGACACAGTAATAAGATGAGTGGTTGTGATTTACCATCAGACTCCTTTTCACTTTCCTCTTCATCCTCCTAAACGGAAAAAGAGGTTGGAGTTAAAACAAGAAAACAGTGAAATGCTGCCATCTAGCGGTCAGTGAGAGCAAGGACACATTTATTACACACTTTCAACAACAACTCACCTTTTCAGTGGAGGAGCCATCAGATGTTTCCTCTCCCTCGCTGCCGAGCTCCCAAGGTTTCAGGTTTCTGGGCTTCTTTTTCCTCCTCTTGTTGTCCCGTTCAGCTCCATGTCTGTTTGCCTCCGGCAGTCTCCCCTCAGCAGCTGGAAGCAAGACCCCATGTTAAAGTTTACATCTTCCAGATATGCATCATATCTATGCAAACCAAGATCAGCTCAGCAAACCTTCGTCGTCTTCGTCCGGTGGGGTCGAAGGTCGCGGCCTTTTCATGTCTCCCTCTTCAAGCTCCAGAGGTTCTTTCCTCTTCACCTGAGTCAGTGGACACGACAAGTAGTGTTTATATCAATGAAACTCGGCCAGCGACGGACTTTAATTACCATCAAAAACTAATCTGAAACACGACTATGGCACTTTTCCATATTTCTATGATTCAGATTTTCTTCCTTTAAGAACTATAATAAGTAAATGCAAACTTTTTTTTATTAAATTGTGAATGTTCATTATCAAACATTGCCGATTAAATAACTTAACATTTTCTTACAATAACCTAAACTCAAAATCAAAGTGGGTCTGGTTGCTGCACAGATCAAATCAAACTGAAAATGAATGATATATATTTCTGTATCTGTAACCGTTTTCCTTTCCCAGAACAAGGAAGCCAGTGTGGTGGTTTTACCTTGAAGGAGGGCAGACGCAGTGCTCCTCGGAGCGACAGTCCCTCCACGCCGCCGCTCTTCGCCCAGTCCACCAGAGACGGGAGGGGCTCCCGAGGACGGTTGACCTTTTCCTCCTTCTTCTCATCGTCCCGTAAGGCCGACACCCCTCTGACCATGGTCTGGAAGGGCTAGAGGAGGAAAGCATTATGTATATGAATGTGTTATGTATTCCCCTTTTCAATGAGCCTCGTATCATCTTGCTCCTGCCAATGACGAGGGAACATTCAAACTGCCGGTGAGAGAAAACTTCCCCTTGCTAGTTACAAGTGGAACTGTCGTCTCATTGTTAGAAGCCTCCAGTCACGTTGCAGATTACATGCTTTATAATTTTATCTTATTAAACATTTGTCTAAAAACGTCAGTTTTTGAGTCAAAATTAAATTCCTCCATCAGTCCAATTTGTGCCAAATTTCAAAACAATTGGTGTTCCTGAGATGATATGTTCACGAGGAAGGGACGGATGTGAGGTGACAGTGAACTTGACCCTTGACCCCTGACATCTAATCAGGTCACCCTACAGATTGCATTGTTGCGACGAGTCTTCCTTACCTTAGCCTTCGTCTCTTTCCTCTCCCACCACTCGTCAAACGTTGCAAAGGCAACGTTCTCCACCATTTTGCGGTTCAGGTCCCTCTGCATGATGTTCTTCATTTCCTGGATCAAGTTGCCGAGGACCATCTGCACTGTGGCTTCGTGCGGATTCTCAGCCAGCAGGGGCATCTCCTCCCCTGGAGCCCTGTACTCCTCTCCCTCCACAGGCAGGATGGTGGTGTAGCCAGGCGGGGGCATGTAGGAGGGGTAGTGTGGCTGCAGGACGTGTGGCGGCCAGCCAGTGTGGGGAGGAGGGATGCCATGGTGTGGAAGGGGGGGTATCTGAGTGCTGTGGGGGTCAGGGTAGGGGTAGGCCATATGCTGGGGCATGTAGCGGTGGTCCTGGTCATAATGCGCCCCCGCCCCGCTCCCCTCTTGGTCCATGTAGGGGCTGTGTGTGTGGGGCGGCGGCATAGAGTGGAGATGGTAGGAGGTGTAGTCGGCTGTGGCTGCCTCGCCGGGGCCTGAGGTGCCGTTGGCCGACGACATGCGCAGCTGGTGTAGGCGACTCAACATGTGGGTCTGCATTTGGAAAGACATGGGAGCTCCACCGCTGTACTGGCTCATCAGCTCCATGGACGTGGCGTAGTCATACATGTGGTGGGGCATGGGTGGAGGATACTCAGAGTGTAGCTCCATGTGGGGCAGGGGAGGGATGCCAGGGGGAGGTGGGGGCTGGAGGGAGTAACCAGGGGGAGGTGGGGGAGGCAAATGAGGAGGGTAGGAAGGTATGGGTGGGTGCATGGAGGTGCCAAAGTGCTGTGCAGAGTCAGAGATGGGTGGGGACGAAGAGGAGGGGTCCGTTGCTTGTGAAGGCATGGCAGCCTGGGATGAAGAGGGTGAAGAACCGGAGGTGATGGAGGGTTGGTGGGTGGTCACCGTTGTTATGGTGGTCTCCTCTTCCTCCTCGTCTGAGATCTCCATGTCTTCCCCTGAGGAACGAGGGGAGGACTGAAAGAAAACAAGAGTTCATGGCGTTAAGTTGGGAAAGTATTCAAACGAGAGGCTGCAAAGACAACTGAGAACCACAGGTTCAGGAAGAAGACTCAGGGAACATCAATCTGATAAACACAACGGAGCCGCTGAGTGTGAAACCATGGCAACGCTGCTCACCTCCCTCAGAGGCCGCCATACCGTTACCATAATAACACTACATAAGGGGCAACGGAAGTTAGAAGGGGACCGGCGCTAGGTCTGTCTGTTGTGGGCTACATAAATATTATATTCCATTTTTGCTATGGATCATCCATCATGAAACATTTTTACAGCTCATTATTTTTGAATTGCAAAACAATAAGATGCCAATGTTACAATTAAAAATAATAAGCTGCCTAAATGCTACTTTAACATCAGCATTGTGTAACTATAACCTTTCATTTGTCAGAACAAAACAGAAAGAGAGAGTCTGATCTGTGAAGCTGCCTGAGGTGCTACAGGTCTTACCTGACTCTGTCCATTGTAAGGTGGTGTGTGCGCTCCTGTCCTGCTCCGGGAATCAGCAGATCCAGGTTGTGAAGATTCCTCCTGCAAAGCTCCGGGCCCGGCGAGGCCCACCTGGGGCTGGGGTTCCTCCGGGGGCAGGATGTGGGACGGGTAGGTTGAAGAGGATGGTATAGCTGCTGTCAGTACAGTGGGACTCTTCCTACCTTCTCCCCCCTTTCCCCGTTTCCTCCCTCTGTGGCCATCTCTGTCCCCTTTCCTCCGGTGGTCCTTCTCCCCATTGTCTCCCGTCTGAGCCTGCTCCCCTGTTCCATCACCCGGCCCGCCTCTCCGCTCCACGCCATCCCCACGCACACCCCTCTGCTTCTCCTCCTTCCTGTCCTCCTCATCTTCCTCATCAGAGGCAAGGAAAGAAAACTTAGCCTTTTGTTCCTTGAGGAGCATCTCAATGCGAGAGTCGAGGCTGCTGCTGTGGTAGACGAACGGCAGACTCTCATTGGTGGAATCTGGCTCCGGGGAAGACGAGTCACGTTGTGGGGGCGGTGGAGAACTGGAGGAGGAGGGAAGTTGATGGGGGAGGGAGGTAGAGGAAGGAGAGGTAGAGGAGGAAGCGACGGAGGGTTGGGGCGGGGAGGAGGGCGGGGGCGTCTTCGGCGGTGCCGGCGGGGTGCTGGGGCGCCGTTTGGGCTTCGTCCACTGCTCTTCGCGGGCCGGACTATCCTGGTTGAAGTCCACTGTTCCAAGTGTCTCGGCTACAGCCGCCGCGATGACTGAAGCTGGAGGGAGGGGGGGTGGCGGTGGGGGAGGTGGAGGCAGAGCACTGTGGTGACCAGCGTGGTAGTCTTTGTCAGCACCTACCGAAGGCAGAGAGCCCCTCTTTGGGAGGCTTGTGCCTCCGAGACGAGCGGCAGCGTCTAATCCCTGAGGGGGGGCTGGGGCAGGCTCTTTGGAGGAAGGATATGTGGAGTACGATGAGGGGGGCGGCGACATGCTGTTGGAGGAAGAACGGTAGGAGTTGGAGTTGTATCTGGGGTCGGAGCTGTTGGAGTAGTCACTGTCTCTGTCCCGGTCCCGATCGCGGTCTCTGTCTCGATCTCGGTCCCGGTCGTGGCTGCTCCGGCGGCGGCTGCTGCTGCTGCTGCCGTGGTGGTTGTGAGAATGGTGGTGGTTGCGGTGTCTCTGGTGGCTGTGCTCACCGGACCGGGAGCCCAGGCTGTCTCGCCGGTACGCCCTGTCATCCCTGCGTTCTGAGTGGTGATGGGAGTGATGGGAATGGTACTTTGTGGAAGAGTTTGTGTCTTGCTGGTGTGGGTAAGATGACCTCCTGGAGCCGATCCCCGCTGGCCCGTAGCGCCCCCCTGAGTCTCTGTCTCGGTCCCGCTCCCTGTCTGCCATCGGGGGCTGTTCGTATTGGGTGGCAAGAGGTGGGGGAGGCATTGAGGAGTGGTGCGCCACGTGTGGCCCAGGCCCTCCGACATTGGGGTATGGGGGGTAGCACGGCGGCTCGTTAGGACGGTATGATGTGGTCGGGGGGAACATAGGGCGACCTCTGTGATAGGCAGAAGGTTCCTGTGCATCCTCCGAGTAGCGAGACACTTTGTATCCTCCGACAGTAGATGAGACTGCAGAAGAGGAGGAGGAAGAAGGTAGCATGTCCTGGGGAGGGTACCCGCTGCCCAAAGTGCCAGTGTTGTAGCCAGAATGCCTGCGAGACACAAATGAAGTCATTTCAAATCAGTCGTACTCGAGCATGACAGCACAATACTCACAAATAAGGTGAAGAGCTATAGCTATGTTTACACAGAAGTAAAATTCCCTGATGAACATGGTGAAATTATTTCTTGGTCTCATGAACTATGTTTTGATTAACAACAGTCCTGACCGAGGGACCTGAATGATAACAACAGCAACGGTAAAACGACGAACCTTCCGCCGCTGTAGCCCGAGTCTTGTGAGAAAGGAGTCCCGGACCTGGAGCTGTAAGGTGTTCCTCCACCACCTCCTCCACCTCCACCACCACCACCACCACCCTGAGATGAAGCAGTGGAGCCTGGGGTGAAGGGGCCTGCCATGGAGGAGGGAGGGGTGTCCAGACGCTGTTCACTGAAACCAGTATCCCCAGAGCAAGGGGTGGCGCTTCCTGATGAGAGGGCCTGGACCCCTGCAGCCAAGACCACAAGCTCACTGGAGAGCCTCCGCCTGATCTCTGATGACTGTGTAGAAAAGACAGATCCATATTAGATCAAGATATGGACTTCAGATGATCATCATCATGCTGTGACAGTACCGTGTCGGGCTGTGGCTGTGTTGGGGCCGGAGGCTGCTGCAGCCTGTCCGTCAAAGCCTTGCCTCCCAGTGGCACAGTTTGAGGAGTGTAGGACCCGTTCACGATCAGGTCATAATACTTCTGCCTCTGCTGGCCTGAGGAAATCAACGAAAAGGAACAGGAAAGTAAATACAAGGCTCACCGCAGACATACACAGCATCTATGTATAATGAGTTTATTTTAAGACCAAGTCCATTAGCTTTAAGTGTCTCCTCCAAGAGCCAGCTAATGTAGGTTTTTCATTGGTTAGCGTGTTAACACATTACTGTTAATGTTTGTGGGAAGTCGATGCAAGAACCAGGTGAGGTCCAGATTTAGGAATTGAGAAAACGTTTAGAGTATTCTGGTGCGTATATGTCATGATTGTGTTTCCTCCGTGTGTATTACTGTGTAAAGCTGTGTTTATACAGATCCAGGTTCAGGGCAAACCTTTCCGAGCTTTAGGGTTTATAATAATAAAAGAATTAAGACGGTTGTGCAGCTTTGTGCTTTGTGGTGAATGTGTTTGTCAGTGTGATCTGATGGACAAAAACGGTTATAAACCCAAATCTCTAATGAGCTACATGTTTATAGAGGCTTATTATTCATGACTGTACAAACGTTGCAACTAAAGTTCCCCCAAGCTTACCTTTTATATCCAGCTGAGCATGAATGATGTTCCCCATGACGGACGTGTTGTGCAGATGCTTGACTGTGTCCTTGGCCCCTCTGGTGCTGGTAAACAACACCCGGGCCAGGCCCAAGTGCTTCCTGGTCTTGGGGTGAAACAGGATCTCCATCTCCTCCACCTCACCAAACTTGGCACACATTTCTGCCAAGAAGGGCTCCTTGATGTTGTCATTGAGTCTTGCAAAGGACACCTCCTTGAGGGGTATGGGACCCACGTAGAACTCATCAAGCTGTGAAGGGAAAAAATCCACAATCAGGGAAGAAACGTGTCATTCCTGTGGATGAAGCTGCCAGGACGTATGAAATAAACATTCTCACCTTAAACTTCGGCACCGGCAGGGACAGTTCTGTGTACCTGGACCACAGTCTCCGGGGTCTAGGGTCCCGGAGTTCCCCCACGGGAGGAAACCCAGAGTCCTGGGAAAATGAAGAAAAACTTTACAATGCATCTACCTCATGCAGAGACACGGGGGCTTTCTGCCGTTTAGATTTGCCCCATCTACCGGCTTATTTTCTGGGACCCCCACTCTTAACCGCTTACTTTTTAGCATGATTATAATTTTAATTGCACCTCACTGTTAACCATTTATATTTATGTCACGTGCTGTTAATATACTGTTTACATTTCTGTCCTAGTATATATTTGGTTTTAACAGGTTACTAATCATTTCTATTGCACTCTCTCACTTTTCACCTGCAACCATTTCCCGGATAATTAAAGTTTGATCTCGTCTTGAATGATCCAGATCATGGAGAGTAGAAGATGGGAATCAACTCACCGGCACACTGAAATGCACTCCATCATATCTGTAGATTTTCTGAGCTACCCGCCGGATGGCTGGGTCCTGGACGAGTTTGTAGCTCTCCCACTGCAAACTGACAGCTTTTTGTGAATCTGCCCCTCCGTCTGGATCCATCCTACAACTGAGAGGACAGCCATGATGTCACACAATGCAGCAGCTCGGTTTTTAGGGGGGGTAAAACCCACGTCAGAACAGCCTCCACCTTCGAGGAGCGAAGCTTTAACAATGAAAGCTTAAATGAGTTGCGGGATGGAGACACACTTGATGGGGGGAACGCTGCATGAATGACAGCCAACCGTTTATTTGGCCGTTGGCTAGAAGCGAGTTCACCTGGAAGACAACGTCACAGAACGACGAGCTGCGTCACATCAGTTAGCCAAACACGTCACACCAGTTAGCCAAACAACCATAAAACAAGACATCGAACATATGGGGACCATAAAACAAGCTGGAAGCCAAGCCGCACGCGCTCGGTCTCGACGAAGATGCTGCGTGCTGTCAAAACAATGACCCGCGTTACGTCACTGACCAGTTAGTTCAGCTAGCAACATGCTAGCCGCAACCGACAAAAAGCAAAGAAATCGGGTTTTCTAACGTCGAAACGGAGTTCGCGTCAAACGCAACATAAACCGGGTGGTGAACGATTCCGCTTCAGCCACATAGTCGGCAGCTCTTGCGTTGGAATAATGTCCGCTAACGTTAAATTACTTATCGGCTAAGTTAGCGCTGCCGCTGGCTAATGCTAACTAGCAAGAACACACAAGTTCCAGGAGTCAAACTCTGATCTCGTTGCCCCTCCGCCCACATCGGTAGCATTTAATCAGTGGCAATCACATTGTGCACCTCTTGTAGACTTGTTTTGACCTCCGGTCCGCTTAAACTCAGCCCCCCTCCTCCTCCCCGCCGCCTCCTGGAGAGCTACTGCCCGCTCATCCGAGAGTAGCAGCCCGCCGTGTAGGCAGCTACATCCAGGCCCGGGAGACAAACAAGAAAACACTGAGGCGCTAGCAGAAGAGCGACGCCTCCGATCCGGCGCCAAAGCGAACCCGACCAGCTAAAACGATGCCGCTATCATTCCGGTAGTTAGTCCAGACGGCGACGCGCCTCTCCGAGCGGCAACGCCATTGTTTTCGCTGTAAAAACCCAATATTGTGGAGAGAGCGGCCATCGCGTAACCAACCTGAGAGCCTCGCCTGTTCTCCATCAGTGTATGCGAATGCAGGCCTCGGTTCCTCAGCGGCACTTTCTGGTACCGCGGTTAACGGGAAAAAATAACGGAGGGCAAATATTGACTTACAATGTTAAATGCACTAATACGTATCAATAGTTTATAGGAATAAACGACTGCTTTTAATTAATAGACCATTTTATACGTTTAAAAAAAAACTTCGAATCTGCTGAAACGAATCTAAGCAAGTGATCAAGGCGCCCCCTATCGGTGGGTTGGTAATAACGCAGCGAGCTACATTTACATTTCTGAACCGATTCTGATATTTAAATTTGTGGCGGCTAAAGTATCAGAAGTATGATGATTTCAATGTACTTCAAGTCTCTGAAGTAAGTACACACATTGAGCAGCAGAATTGCTCCTGTTCATGTTTTATTACATATGTTATTATTACACACCAATGCATTGTTATAATTAGTATTAATGTTGCAGCTGGTTGAGGTGTACAGTGTGTATTTACTCAAATACTGGATTTAAATATTCATTTGTGGTATTTGTACTTTACTTCAGTCTCTTTTATTTTATCCCACGAATCATTACAGCACATACAAGCTGACAGGAGGAGTCGACCGACATGAAATGAATGGGTAACAATTTAATTTATTGTTTTTTAATGTTGAGATTTGGACTTTTGGTTGGAGAAAATCATTGTGAACGTGTAGGTTTGGGCTCTGGATTATTCCAACAGCATCTCTCTCTGAGCTCCAGCTCAACCAATTACAGCTTAAAGTCATGCTTTCACATCAATGCATTAGTTATCATGATCCAATAATATAATACATAATAGTCACAGGGGACATTTTTCCACTTTTAACCTTTTGAAGACATTTCCCAACTATATTTGCATAATTATTCTTGTATTTCTACAGTGTGGTATTCATACACCTCCTTCAGTAAATAATGGAGGTGGAGCTCATTCTAACAACTGTATGTTTGGTTGGACATCTTCATCTCTTACATTTTATAAAGATGATCACAGGTTCTGTATATCAAATATATAAATATGTTACTACAGCTGTCAAAGTAAACTGTAGAGAAAGAAAGGAAAAACTCCAGTGAAGTACACTGTTGTGTCTCCTGATTACAGTGAAGGCTGCTCTTCATCACACCATGCCATTTACTCCCATTCACTATACTTTCATTTATGCTATTTTCTTGTGTGTTGATTCAAGTCCTGGGTCATTTCTGACACCATATTCCTGGTTTGGTGTTATAGGATTACATTATGAGATTTTCATCTTACCAGGGGTCATGTTTTATCACAGACTCACACCTAGACCCAGTCACTGTATCCTTTTAGCTCGTCAACACACCGATGTAACCAAACCTAGTTCAGAGAAATGCTGACACTATCTCAGAGTTAAATTTAGCATGAAGCCACACCCATCATGGTCCCGGATATAGACCCGACTGGACCATGAGGTCCGTGTCATCCGTGTCAGTCTGCATGAAATGCCTTGTGAATCAAACCCAGATACAGAAACCAGAAACAGTGTTCCAACAGACTCCAGTGCATTTTATTACGTTTCCTCAGATAATCAAAACAGCCTGCAAGAAACCAACCTCACAGCAGATATAAATTAAAAATTAAAATTTGAACGTATCATTTAAGATTATATTAATGTGAATACATTTCCAATGAAAAGACAGCGGTGCTTTTAAAAAAGAAAACGTGGCTCGACGCCACAGAATAGTGTGTTCCTTCCCAGCGGATGTAGTTTAAAAAGCTCACTGAGCTACACAGCGTTCAAACAGAGCTCTGTTTAATTTGAACAAAAACGTTGGACAGAAAAAAGAAACTGATGGTGATATGACGGTGGAAACAAAGTCCCTGTCACGAGGTGTTGACATGGACAGTTCACTCATTGGTCATTTTGGTTGGGCCCCTCCCCCTGGTTCGGAGTGGAGCAGGTGGGGACAGAGACAGCAGAGCTGGACACACCCAGAGGACAGGACGTCTGTTTGAGAGCCACTGTGAGCCACAGCTGCAGACCGGATCCCCGCGGGGATCCTTCACATGGCTTTCACTTTGATCTGCTTCATCTTCATCTGCTTCTTCTCAATCTTCTTCTGCTCACGTCGCTGGGCTGCTTCCTGGAAACAAAGATCAGATCAAAGTGAGAACTCCACACTCACTTTAATAGTTAAAAGACATTTCAGGGAAATTTGCTTTCATGCTGAGGAAGTTGGAGGAAGTCTGTACGGTGAGTTTGTAGCTACAGACAGCAACTAGCTTAGCTTAGCATCAGCACTAGAAGCAGGTGGAAACGGTTACCTGGTTCCATCAAAAATCCACCAACAAGATCCTTTAAAACTCAATTAACAATTAAATATTGTTTGTTAAAAAACAAAGTGTGAAAACAAAGATATAATATTGTTTTTATCTAAAACAAACTACATATAACTTGTTGATTTCGAGGTTCTGGTAGGTGGACTTTGTTACTTTTGGAGCCAGTCGAATGTTTCCCCTCCAGGTTCAAGTTTGTATGCTAAGATTCATAAACAGAATTATCATAAAGATGTGAATTATTTACACTGCACCCAGTCAGTGTATTTAATAAAACATCCAAGAATAAAGCAAGTACATCCCCTCCAGCAAACATGTGGAACCTTTTCAAGTTCTGCGTTTAGAAACCGTGAGGAAGAATCCTCCTCCTCCTCCTCCTCCTCTCAGCAAGAAAGCCAATAAACTAAATCCTGTATTTGTAGAGATGTGCGACCTCCAGACGGCGTTGTCTCTCGGGGTCCTCCTCGTTCATGATCCTCTCCTTCTCGGCCCTCTTCTTCTCCTCGCGGCGCGTCTGAGCCGCCTCCTGGCGCTGAGCGTGAGTCTGCTTCAGGAAGTTCTCCTCCACGCGGGCCCGGTTCCTGTCGGCTTTCAGTTTGCCCTAAAAACGTAAAGAAACAGTTTGAAAAGCACAAAATATGGGGACGAAGTCATGTGAACGCACTGAGGCAGCAGAATCCTGCTCACCTCTCTGTTGAGACGCAGCTTCTTGACTTTATCAATGCTGTAGATCACCATGTTCATGAGGGGGAGCAGAGCGTCCATGTCTTTGGGAGAAGTGTTGCCCATGCCAGGCACTACACACACACACACACACACACACACACACACACACACAATACACACTCAGTATCCATGAAACCACCACCATTAAATAGTAAGAATAGTGTTGCTTACCATTAAATGTAAACAACAACGTCTTCTTCGTCTCGGGCAGCTTTAAGGGCTGACCCTCCCTGAAAAAACACACCGCAACCTTTTAGTAGAAAATATTAAAATATGAAATAACATCATAAATAACATCATAAATACTTACTCTTGCATAACTTTTGGACCAGAAAATTGGTCCGAGAAATGGATGGACTCGATCTTGTCTGCATTATTGGTGATATAATGCACCATCTAGACATCCAGAGAGCAAAAACAGACACATGAGAGAGCTGGAAGTCGTCATCCGACAAATGAAGAGTTGTATTCTGAAACTAAACACTGTGAGATGAACATGAAGAGACATCACCTTGTTGTCCATCACGCCATCCGTGACCTCGCCCATCTCACTGAGAATAGCCAGCGACTCGGGGAGCCCGAACTTGGCCCCAGACTTGGGCTTGTCACCGCAGAACTCACTCTGAGAATCAAAGGCAGGTATTGATGAGTAACACCGTCATGTTTTGAACAACAAATAAATAAATCAACAGAGCTTAGGTTGAGGAGGATATTTACCAAGTCCTGCATCTCCTTCTGAAGCTTGGCCATCGCCTTCTTGGTGCCAACAGCAAACACAAACGTGTCCATGTCCTCTTCATTCAGCGTCACTTTTATTTGCTTCAGACAGAGAGAGAGAGACAGAGAGAGAGAGACAGAGAGAGAGACAGAGAGAGAGAGACAGAGAGAGAGAGAGAGAGAGAGAGAGGCGCTGCTAGTGAGACAAAGTGGCCTGTACTTTAGTGCTTTCATTTCCACAGTCACCCGTCGTCTTGTGTTTTTAATTCTCTCTTTGGTACAAACTTATAAACGGCCGACCTGTCGTATAGTCATGTTCCTTCAGTCTGCCATCACCCAGCATGTTCTGGCATGAGCTCCAGTGACTGTGACATTACTTCTAGAAGCAGAGAGCGCTGCAGATAGATTTTCAAAACGTGATAGAATTGCTATTTGACTGATCCGTACCACTTGATCCCCGACTGGCCTCATCATCCTGGCCAGAACGTTGAGCAGGTCCTGCCTCTTCAGAAACTGGAACAGACCACATGGAGGGGACGTTACACGGCTGTATATTCAACACTCTTCCACACACAACACATTGCTCATTCATACCTTGAGTTGGATCAGCATGCCTTCACAGCACACGCGTCCGGAGCACCACAGGTTGTAGATGTGCTCGTTTTCCTGATTCAGCTTCCCGGTGCTCACCGCGTCTTTACTGGTGCCGTCGTCACCTGCACGGTCACACCAACCGTCATCATGTCATCCATGCTACACGGTGGTTGTACAGTACAGCGGAGACTCGGAGGTGGAGGAACTCACCCACGAGTGCAAAGTTGCTCTCCAGAAGCTCCCTGTGTGAGTTGAACCAGGACTGAGCGAGGCGGCTGTTCTTGTTCTTGCCGATGATGTAGTTCATGATGTAGGCCAGCAGGCCGGTGACCATCAGGATCTCCATGTAGTAACTCTCCCAGCTGTTCTGCAGATGTGCAGGAACCTGCAGAGGAAACAACAAGGCACAACTCTTCATTCAGAAGGGACTTTTCATTTACTAACCTGGCATGTTGCTTATAATCTCAAGGGGTAAACACACCCAGTTATCTTGTGTAAATGTGTCTAGCTGTATCTATGCTTTGATTGATACCGTTACAGATAAGGTTCCTGGTTACAGATACACCATCGGTTTCTGTGGATATTAGATTGTGTGAAATGGTGAGCACCGTATATTTTATTCACGATGCGTTTGAAAGCACATCCTTCTGCCATAATCTACTGGTCTGCTGTGCTGTACTAAACTGTCTTCTGTCTGCTGTGTTCTGACTGACACCCCAGGGTGAGTGCTGTCCAAAACAACAGGTCATCGGTGTTACAGTTGAACTTTTTCCAGGCTAATATCTGTTGTTTTTTAATCTTGAATATTGATAAAATTGTAAAAATTAACTTGTCAGTGGTCAAAGAATATGTTGCCAAAGTGTAAAGTAATGAGAACAAAAATAAAAATGGTTTCTAAATTAAACTAGTTGGGCATTTCTGTACGACATATCTGCAATAATATTACATACAATACAACATTTCAGTGTTGCCATTGTTGAGCAGGTTTCCATTCATTAAGTTTATGTAATTCATGCCTGATCTTTCATGACATCACACATTATTTCACAGACAGCAGAGACTGTGTGCACATTCAGAGCGTCAGCAGATCACAATGAGCAGGAGACAGAGGAGTGTGAAACTCGCTTCTGAGAAGATTTGAGCAATAAGCCCGGCTTACCGTGTGGATTATGAGGGGGTCCTTCATGGAGTGGCCAGTCTTCTCCATGTCTCCAATCCCCTCAAACTCCTCCTGGTCATATTTGCTGTACATGTCTGTATCCTGGGAAACAAAGTTCAGTTAGCTTTTGCTACAGTGGAAATTAATAAATGGATGATAGAAGGTTAATGCACCTGTGTCTCGGAGTCATCGAAACCATCCAGGCCATCCTCCAGCTCCACGGTGGCTTCATCTTCATCCTCCTCCTCCTCCTCGGGCTGCGAGGACGGGGAGGCGCGTGGCGGGGGTGCAGTTTCCGCCTCGGCTGCTTGATCGTCGTTCATGTCTTCGAACTCAGCGAAGTCGTTGTCATCAAAGTCTGCGATGTCCTCGCCATCGTCAAAGTCGTCGTTGTAGCGTCCCCTGGAGACAGGAAGGGCCAGGAGGAGCAGCAGCGCCGGTAGCAGGAAGAGATACGCCCGTCGCATGGTGGGGAACCTGCACAGCACAGTGGAGGAGGGTTCATGCAACAAGGAGACACAGAAGGTCACATGCACAAGTTTCACATGAACGCCCAAACAATCAGGAAGGAAGTCTTTCTCTCCCAAACAACAGAGAACAGACCAATCAGAGTGGTTCGGTGTTAAAGTGAAGAATGATCTATGAATGGATTAACCATGGGGAAGAGCTCAGGTTAAACTGGTCGACCCAAGCCGGTCCCTGCTCACACACGGTGGGCATTCCTGTGACGAACCCGACGGAGAAAACAACCACCGAGGAAGAGAAGGACGTGCACGCTGACCTGTCACCGTGTCAGTGCGAATAGAACGTTATAAATATGTCGCGATACATAGAAACACCGCGGGACGACTGGGACACTGTGGAGGCTAAGCTCGGTCAAACTTAAGGAGCTCGATGGGGGTTTGAATCCGGTGTTCAACCCAGAGCTGTCGCTAGCCAACATCCACGTTTGCTAACAGGCTAATTTAACGGAATAAGTGTGACTTTATTATGGATATTCCAGTCAAAACTACTCTAATCTTCCAATATAATGACATTTAAGATTAAAGCCGTAAACCACAATCATCCCCAGACCCATCCCCCCCAAGCACTCACCCACTTTCTCATTAGCCGTTAGCAAATGTAGCATGCTAACGGTGGCTAACTAGCATGGCAACCACCCTGATCCCGAACGGAAACCAGAAGCTCTTTTCTCTTTAACGCAACTCGTAAAACGGGTCTCATTTAAATTAAAAAAAGTGGATAAAGCCGAATAAGAATCTTACCCGGAGAATTACAGTGACAATAAACGTAACGCTGGCTGACGTCACCCCGAGCTGTCCTTGTAGTGATGTTAACAGTTACGCCTGAAGCAACGAGTACTACTCAACCTTTCAAAGCAAAAGTATCGGCAGGGTGCATATGACCCCCTTTGACACAGTGGGAATCACGTGATGACTACGCATGCGCGCTCTTCTGATTTATACGAACATTTTATTTTGAAATATTTCTCCCGGAAGTCTTGGTACGCTGTTGTTGTGACTGCCTTTGACCGTTGGTGGCGTTCAACTTAAAGGGCGTGGATCGTTAATGCTGTTACTCCAGCGCACCCCAGTGGTCGCGGGACGCAACTACAGCAACGTTTATATTAGTGCGTATAGTAAAGTAGCCTCGGGTCATTTGTTGTATTTTTTTGTTGTAAAACATCCACCCACGTCTTTTATATACTTTAATAAAGTGTATATATATATACATATATTTTAACGTTTAAACCGTTTAAACATGCGCACATCATCATGATGGTGATCACCGTCACTCTGCCCGTTATTTTTATATATACAGATATATACTGTAATATCTGCTAAATTATTGCGCTAACTAATTAAGTTGTGTTAGTGCTAATTACATTTGAATGTTGAATGATTATAGCAGTGTAGATTGTAAAGGCTAATCTCTTGTACCAGCTCCGACAGTCGGGGAACGTTTCTGCTCGGAACAACTTTGAGACGTGAGCCCCACGGATACATTAGCGCGTGACACACACAGCGAAACAGCCATGTGGAAGGAGTCGTGTTGGTTTGCGTCGTCCGTCTAAACTGCTGCTAGATGCCGTTTTTTGTGTCCACGATGATCGCGTTTCTTCTCGCTAGCATACAGATCGCGTAGCAACACCTCGTTGACGTGACTGAACGGAGCGGCTCTTCTCAGCTGAATTATGGGAAAAGCCAAGGTAGATAACGGCCCGTGCTAGCTGGATAGCTAGCTGGTTAGCCTCACGTTTGGAGAGTTGGAGAACGCTTTTTATCGTGACGTAAAGCGAACTCTTAAAAGAGGAATCGGTGAAATGTTCTCTTAATGTCATGTAATATATAAACGCACGTTGTGTTTTCAGACCAAGAACCAGAAGAAATCCCGAGCCACGGCCAACCATGTGGCCGAGGAGACGTACGCGGCGGTGCCGCACTCCTTCGTCTTCCACCGGGGTCAGATCGGGAAGAACGTGGCTCAGCTCATCGAGGACATGCGCAGAGTGATGGAGCCGTACACCGCCGAGTCCCTGAAGGTCTGTGGCAAACTACAAGCTGGGTCACGTGGGCCTGCCACGTGCTCAGCCCTCTCCTTTGGTTGATTGTGTAGATGTTGGGTTTGTCTGACCTGTACTGTTTGTTTGTTCCAGGTGAGGAAGAAGAACGTGCTGAAGGACTTCGTCGCCATCGCAGGACCACTGGGAGTGACTCACTTCATGATCTTCAGCAAGACTCCCAGCTGCATCAACATGGTGAGACCGCAGCCCGCATTAAACCGGTTTACTGGAAGACTCCCCAAGGTCAAAGGTTAAATCCATTTGTTGTGCTTTCAGAGACTCGCTCGACTCCCCAAAGGTCCCACGCTTCACTTCAGAGTCCTGAAGGTAAGTCTACGACCTCGTGGTTAAAGCACACGCCGGGGCTCAGAGGATGACGCTTTAATACGTGACTGTTGGTGATGTTTTCAAAGTAAACGCACTGATGTGCCCAAACTGCAAACTTCTTCTTCTTCCTGATTGTTCTCCCGCTCTTATAAGCACTCTTTGTCTTGTTTTTTTCCAGTACTGTCTGGTCAAAGATGTGGTTTCATCCCTGAAGAAGCACAGAATGCACGAGCTCCAGTTCACACACCATCCGCTGCTCATCCTCAACAACTTTGGATCTGACGGCATGCACGTCAAACTCATGGCCACCATGTTTCAGAACATGTTTCCTTCCATCAACGTGCACAAGGTTTGTCCTTCCAGCAGAAATCACATCGTTGCTTTGGTTGACTCCAGGTTTAAAGTCTCGTTAGCATGATGAGAGTATAGTCTTCTGAGCTATCCTGTGAAGATGCATTAAAAGTAAACGCTTTCTGATCTCTGAGACTTGGACTCGTTCGACGTTGACGTTTAACGCTGGATTTGTGCAAAGAATCTAACTGTTGTTGTTTTTCAGATAAGCCTCAACAACATCAAGAGATGTGTGCTGCTGAACTACAACCCAGAGACCCAGGAGATCGAGTTCCGTCATTAGTGAGTCACATTACAGGAGAAATAGGAGAATAAACATGTCGGCTCAGATGATGACACATTGTGACTTGACTGTTCAGTGATTTTCAAAGTAAACGCACTGATGGGCCTCCGCACATTACCCAGAATCCTCCTGGTTGTTGAGTAAAGGTCACACTGACACGCGACCTTGTCCCCGCCCCCCTGCAGCAGCCTGAAGGTCGTCCCCGTGGGAATGAGCCGCGGGGTCAAGAAGCTGATGCAGGAGCGCTTCCCCAACATGAGCAAGTTTGAGGACATCAGCGAGCTGATGATGAAGTAAGGTTCTCGTCCAGGTGGGATTTCTTTGAGAGGTTTCAGGACGAGCTGCAGAGTTGATGTGGTCTGAACTTCTTCTTCTCAGGGGGGCGAACCTTTCGGAGAGCGAGGCGGAGCAGGACGGGGAGCACAACATCACCGAGCTGCCGCAGGTGTACTCGGGCCGAGGCAACATGGCGTCCCAGCAGAGCGCCGTCCGGCTCACCGAGGTGAGTTTGCTGCTCTCGTGGTTAAATAACAACATGATGATGATGGTTGGACGGCGCCTACATGTTTGCTCTGCTGTCCTCAGATCGGCCCTCGCATGACTCTGCAGCTGATGAAGATCCAGGATGGGATGGGAGAAGGCAACGTCCTCTATCACACCACGAGTGAGTGCACTCCTCTTCCTTTAATCCTTCTGCTCGCTGCCTCCTGGTGTACGTGATGACAAGACGTGTTATGAACGCTGTGATTTCTCTCCAAAAGTAAACGCTTACTGATGCATCCCAACACGCCAGAGTGTAACTTAGACCTGCTTACAGGCTCTTTTAATGGGAACTTGTTATGTGCTACGTTTGCAAGTCTCCAAGACGGAGGAGGAGATCCAGGAGATCCTGAACAGGAAGGAGGCCCAGCTGAAAGAAAAGGCCGGTCGGCGGAAAAAACAGGAGGAGAATGTTGCTGAGAAGAAGGAGAAACACGAAGCCAACAAGTAAGGACTCTGGATAACTGTAGCTTTCTGTCGTCTCCTTCTGGTTGCAGAGTAAAGTCATTGTTTCCCTCCCGACAGGAAAAAGAGCCTGGCAGGCATCAAGAGGAAACTGGCTGAGGCTGAATCGGACAGCGAGGTGGAGGATCCCGGCAGGCAGGACGATCGGCCCGCTGCTGTTGAATCCGATGATGAGGTGGAGTACTACAGGCAGGCTGTAGGGGAGGAGCCAGACGAAGGTGGATATATATTTACCTAGTATTCCATCAAACATCAGCTCTCGTTTTGAACGTATTTATTGACTGAGAAGTTTGTTTTCTGTGCAGACATGTTCCCCGCCGCCAAGAGGAGGCACGGCTCAGAGAGGACTCACGGAGACGCCAAGAAGAGGAACATGTCTTCGGGTAAACCGTTTAGAAAAGACAGAGATGATAATAAATCACCCAAGAGAAACGGTCCAAAGGGACATCACAGAGACAACGCGGGGAAAGGATGGAAGAAGTCCGGGGACGGGGAGAAACCCTTCGGGAGGAAAATGAAGCCCGGGGGAAAGGCGTTCGGAGGAAAGAAATACGGAGACGGGGAGAAAGCGTTCGGGAGGAAAATGAGCCCTGGGGGAAAAGCTTTCGGAGGAAAGAAATACGGAGACAAGAAATACGGAGACGGGGAGAAGAAATTTGGTGGGAAGAAGAAATTTGAAGGGAACAAAACATTCGGTGGAAATAAAAATAAGGACAAATCCTTCAAATCTAAAGGTGCCAAAGGAAAGCCGGCCTTCAAGAAGAAAGGTGCAGGAGGCTTTAAACAGAGGAAGGGGAAAGGCTGATGAACCTCTGACTTCTTTTGGCACTCGGACTTTGAATGTGTTCTCACGCTCCACCACTAGATGGCAGCAGGCAGCCAGCTGCCAGTGACTGATGTTCTTTTCAGGAGAACTGGAGGTTAATTGCTGAAAATCAGCAGAAGCACAGAAGAGAACAAAAGTGCCATATTTTCTACACTGTATAGTAAATTGTACTTAAATAAATTGTTTAAAAAATGAAATTACGACTTGGATGATTTTATTCTAGTCTGTGTTTTGGGATTCAGGGGATCGTATCTGTGTAAGACCTCTATGATGGAACCACAAGAGCCTGATGGGTTTGGTTCTATAACTCTGGAGTTGCTCACAGAAACACACTGAGGCTCTTCCTTGGAATTTGAGGAATTTGCCTGACAGCTATAGGTCTCATTTACATTCACTTCCGGGCCAGTTGGTTTGGTAGAGAGGGCGTTTTCTTACCGGGAGGACTTATTTGAACGTGCTGATTCTCCTGAGCTGTTCATCAGAGGATCGACTGGAGGTAATGACGACCACGATCTCAGATCTGTGATTTAAGTTTAAAGAACAAATCAACAGAATAATCTTCCTTTTCTTAGATGTTAACTTGTAATGTGATGTATTTTCTCTGCTGATGTTACTAAAATATAATGCAGAGTAAATGGTTCTCTAAAGATCACAAACCAAAAACCAGAAGACCCAGATGTAACTTCTACTGTAGCTGAAGCTGCTTTCACACTCCTGTAGTTCTGAACTGCTGAATGGAATGTTTAAATGTGTTTCTGCAGAGACGTGAACGCAGAGACGGAAACACCAACGCATTAAAGGTTTAAGAGCTGAGGGACAAACATATGAAGATCATTTCATACAATCAAGTGTTAAAACAATACATGACAAAGCCAATGCAGGCTTTTTATTTTGAGAAATGATTATAAATAAATTATATATTAGTGGAAGACAAATGTATTTACATCAAAATTAAAGTTCAAAAAGTACTCAGAATGCAGCATTGTCTCAGATTAATATATATTATATAATATTATTGGGTCATTGTAATTTAATTATATAAAGTCATCTTCATTCAACATAATACATCATTTTGTATTGAGTCTCTTATTAATATGAATCTGAAAGTTACAAGTATCTAATTCTGCCAAATGTAGTGAAGTAAAGAGTAGTAGTAATACTGGAATATGCTGTAGAAGTATAAGTAATATGATATATAAGTAGTTGAGTAAATGTTCTTTCCACCACTGATAATCAACGTCGTGCATCGACTATGAAGAGTACGTTCATCGATAAAGATGTTCTGATGACATGCGATGATGCTTCCTTCATATAATCAGTTATCTGGAGGCTGATCAGATCAATGTGCCTTTCTATCGCAGCGTCATCACAGTTTTGCTTCTTTAAGTTGCGTAAGTGCACGGAGGGTAAGAGGAAATGACTTTGGCCTTAAAAACACCCTCCACATCTCGCTGAAGAGCTTCACTCATTTCAAAGCAGGAACTGAACTCTTGGCTTAAAAGTCACAGCGCGGTGAAGCAGAAATCTGTTTTTCGGTGAGTTAATTCACATTCAGGCTTTTCTAGGAGTCAAATTCAGTCTCTGTTTTTAAAAAAAGACCATTTTCTAACATTTAGCCTCATATTGTATCGGCCTACTGTGTTGGTTATTTGAAACAGAATATTGTTGTCTGTGAATGTTTGTCTTCACTTCACACACCAAGAGAAATAAATCCATCACAAAGATGCTAATAGAGACAGAATATGAGCACAAAGACGAATCTGTGGCTTCTGTTGTTTGCAGGAGGGCTGAAGCCTCTGTGTTGTCTCTTAATCCCTTCTAACTTTCCCTACTGAACTACAGAAATAGAAAATAACTAACATGAACGGTGTAATATCACTGATTCCATTCACAGATACCGGACGGTGGAAACTGTGTGAAGCAGCTTGGAGACAAGGAAGCAGGATGGAGAAGAGGTTCACGTGTGAGCGGTTCCAGGTGGCCCTGCTGCCCTCCATGTACAGCGTGGAGTTCGTGGTGGCGCTGGCAGGAAACCTGTTCGCTCTGTGGCTGCTGGCGGCCCGAGAGAGGAGCAGCTGGCACACGGGGGTGGTCCTGGCATGTAACCTGGCCATCAGCGACCTGCTCTACATCCTCACCCTGCCTCTGCTGATCGTCTACTACTCGCGGGACAAAGACTGGCTCTTCGGCGATGCCGTGTGCAAAATCGAGAGGTTTCTGTTCACCTGCAACCTCTATGTGAGCATCTTCCTCATCATGGCGATCAGCGTGAACCGATGCGTGGCCCTCGCGTGCCCCTTCTTCTACCGGTCCAACGTGGAGCCGGTCCACGCCAAGGCCGCCAGCGTGCTCATCTGGGTGGTGGTAGGAGTCATTTCCTGCCCTGTGTTGAAGTTTGCCTCGGTTTGTCCCAATGACCACAGCAACACCACTCTGTGTGTGTCCTTCTGTCACCGGAGAGGCGGCGACGAGGGCCCTCACTTCAGTTACAAAATGTTCCTGGCTGTGTTCGGCTGTCTCGTCCCCTTCTTGGTCACTTTCTCTTCCTACTGTGTTGTGATTTCCACAGTGTGGAAAAACGTCAGCATCACCACGCTGGAGAAACGCAAAGTGGCCCTGTTGGTGGCGTCGGTGCTGGCGCTGTACGCCGTCTCCTTTGTGCCGTACCACTTCTTCCAAATCTATCAGTTGCATCAGAGAATCCTAAATGTCACCGACGTGTGTTGGGTCTACGACGCGTACCAAGTGTCCAAGGGCCTGGCCACTCTGAACATGTGCATCCATCCGGTCCTTTACATGGCTCTGTTTGACAGCATCAGAGTCGCTTGCTGTGGGAAGAACCCGGAGGACGACAACGGGAGGACAACCAGGAAGATGACATCTTCTCTGTGAATCCATCATTATTCCACGCATTTTAATTCTACACAGGAGAGCTTTATTTTTTTTAAACTTGTTTTTTGATATTTCTGAAAGTTATTGTTCAACTAACTTAGAAACATTTGTAATAAAGATTTCTTTGTTGAACGTGCCTCACTCATCATCACTTCCTGTCTGAAAGTGTGTGTCTACTGACCAAGTTTCACACCTGTGTAAATGACGTGCAATCGGTGTTATAAAGAGTACATCACCGACGGAATCAGGCTCAATGAAGGGTTACAGAAATATTTTAGCTTTATCTCTTTGTAAAGTTTAGCTTTAAACACATTTTCAGATTTTTTCTTCTTCCATCATTAAAAGACAAAATGGTCCTCGTTTATATAGTGCTTTTGTCCAAAGCGCTTTACTACGGAAGCCCTAAACGGCCATGCATACATACATTTTATTTCGTCCGTTTTCTCGTGATAACGAGATAATTTTCATCCGTTTTCTCGTGATAACGAGATAATTTCCCTCCGTTTCCCCGTGATAACGAGATAACAAATGAAACGTGTTAGGCGAGATTTCAAATTCGGTAAAGTTGGAAAGATATTCACAGATTCGAACTGACCATAAAGAGACCCTTGATGTGTGTAGTGATTTTGGAGTCTCTGTACGCCTACTGTATTACAGTGGAGTTATTTATTGTCTTGCAATTTGCAGACGCAACTTCAAAATGATCTCGTTATCACTGGAAAACGGGTGAAAAATTATCTCGTTATCACGGGAAAACGGAGGGAAAAATTATCTCGTTATCACGAGAAAACGGAGGAAATAAAATATATGTATGCATGGCCGTTTAGGGCTTCCGTAGTTTAGGGCTTCCGTACTACACGACTCTTATTGTGAAGTTGAACAAACGCGGTGCTTTTATTGCGGAGTTAAAGTTCCCGGAAGTGAGTGCCCGCGCTGCTCCGCCCTTTTTGAAGCTAAGCTAGCTAGCCGAGAGGATGCCGTCGATTGAATACGACGAGTGAGTGTTGTTGTACACATTAAATATACTATCTATATCACATTTAATATATGTGGGGCGTCCCGGTCTAACGCTGCGTGTCTCTCCCCAGATCCAAGCCCAGCTGGGCGGACCAGGTCGAGGAGGAAGTCGATGAAGGTAAAGATTAACGGCGCTAGCGCAGGTAGCTAACGCTAGCATCTTGCCGCCTGGTGTCCGGAGGAGGAGGAAGAGGAGGCCGGCTAGGCTGCTGCCACTAACACGTGGTTGTCGGGCGTAATTCTCGAGATTAAAATACACTCACCTGGGATGTGTTGGATATCTCATATTTAAAAGGGCTACGTCGATACGTCTGATGAACTGCCATGAAGAGACGATTTGTTGATGGAACGTGTAGCTAGCCGAGTGCAGTGACGTAGGCAGCGTCATTCACTGGTAACGGCACGATAGCTAAAAGATAGCAAGCGATTTTAACTCACTATATATAAATCCCTAGCCCTGGTTAAAAATACAAAGAATACACGATTTTTAGATGTACCCTCTGGCAATTAATGACATTTAGAATGATTACATATTCATGTGTTGACATAATGATATTGTATTAGCTATTAGTATTTATTTATTCAGTTTTTTTAATTATTATGATTATACTACCTTATCTGAGACCTCAGGAATGTATTTTGTCATTGTATTCTATTTATTGGCTTTTTGTTTTTGTATCTGAAACAGCTCCCCTGTTGTTTTTTCCCCTCTAAGACTAACTTCTCTGAATATTGCTTTTGTCAGGCACACTCCCACCCCCCAAGGAAACTATCAAAGGAAATATCAAAACCATCACGGAATATAAAATCGATGATGATGGAAAGAAATTCAAGGTCAGTTGCGTTTTTATTAAACTACTATATGTTGCATCAGATTGTTCACAGTGCTAGTTTGTACATGGCTTGGCGTTAGAAATATCGTTGTGTACGTTGTGGTACAGTGGCATTTATTTGTCTTTTAAAGAAGTACATTAAATATATATTTATATCTGAACAAACCCCATTGCATTTTAATTTGCCTTGTGAAACTGCCAAAAAACAATAGCTTTATTAATTAATTGGTTTGTATATCAATGGTTCTCGTCACTCTTGCAGTTAACGGTCATCTATAACTGCATATATACATGTCATGTAGTAACACAGTAGTATAAGTGTTATTAATGTTCATTTTGATTCTGTGAAACAAAAATATATTGTGCATTTGCTGCGTTTATTTATCCAGATCGTGCGGACCTTCAAGATCGAGACCAGAAAAGCCTCCAAAGCCGTTGCCAGGAGAAAGGTTTGCTTCTTAATTTAGTTGCATTCACTTTGAAATGAACACGATTTTGGGTCAAATCTTGTCATTGCTTGTTTTCTCTTATTTCAGAACTGGAAGAAATTTGGCAACTCTGAGTTTGACGCAGCGGGTCCTAATGTTGCCACCACAACAGTCAGTGACGATGTGTATATGACTTTCATCTCCAGCAAAGAGGTGAGGATCCATCGTGACCTTTAACCTTGCTGCTCACTGATGGCAGTGCAGGTAGCCAGCTGTATAATACATGTACTTTTACCTCTTGCAGGACTTGAACGCCCAAGACCAGGATGAGGATCCCATGAACAAACTGAAAGGACAGAAGATCGTGTCTTGTCGTATTTGCAAAGGCGACCATTGGACCACCCGCTGTCCGTACAAGGACACGCTGGGCCCCATGCAGAAGGAGCTGGCTGAACAGCTTGGGCTTTCCACTGGGGACAAGGACAAGCCTGCTGGCTCAGGTACAACGAGCATACCGCTCCCACAATCGGATGTCGATCAGTTAGACGTGGTGGTTGGTGGCGCCTAACGTTGGGACTCCTCTTCTCTCACCAGCAGAGCCCGAGCCAGCACAGCCTGCCCAGAGCAAGACTGGGAAGTACGTGCCGCCGAGCCTGAGGGATGGAAGCACGCGGAGGGGCGAGTCCATGCAGCCCAACCGGAGGGGTGGGTGTAAGTAAAATCACCCCCTACTTCTTTTTGCACCCATTCAATCCAGTATACAGTCATTCATACAGTAGCAAGAGCAGTACTCCGTCTTAAACTGTGTTCTCCCGACAGCGGACGACAACGCCACCATCCGTGTGACCAACCTGTCCGAGGACACCCGCGAGACGGACTTGCAGGAGCTCTTCAGGCCATTTGGCTCCATCTCCAGGATTTATCTGGCCAAGGACAAGAATACTGGACAGTCAAAGGTCAGTGCTCGTCTTCGGAAATACAAAGATCTGCAGGTTTAATGCTTCAGGCACTGAAGCCAAGTAGAGAGGAATTATTGAAGCAGGTGTTCCTTCATCCACTGGACACATCTTGCCAACCAGGTGTAGACAGTATGTTGACTGTAGTTTTGTTTTATGAGCTCAGCACGCTCCACTAAGTCTCATCACACCACTGCTGCTTGTTCCCTGCAGGGCTTTGCCTTCATCAGCTTCCACCGCCGGGAGGATGCAGCCAGAGCCATCGCAGGAGTGTCAGGATTCGGATATGATCATCTCATTCTCAATGTTGAATGGGCCAAGTAAGTGACTCTGCTTTGTCAGGTAATTGTTGAAGTATCTTGTGTTATTCTTGCTGCCAACTTTATTGTTTGTTCTCTCTGCAGACCGTCAAACAACTGAGGAATTCATCAGAATACATTCAAGGATGAAGCCAGATGTTGTTGTGCTAAAACATGGCTGTTGCCTAAATAAAGAGAATCACGTTGTTTCAGTCTCCGTTTGGTTGGTGTAGCGTCTCAATTTCAGGGTGGGAGTTTTATTCAGACTGAACTTTTTGAATCACTTCGACAGATGTTTTAGTGATTTCAAGTTTTGAGGTCAGCAATTATATTCAAACACTAGATAATCAAAGCAGCTCCATCACTTCCCACTTATTAAAATGTTAAATTTAAATGTGCAAACTCGTGTCGGTAGACAAAGAACTGCATGACTTCAACAGAAGAACCAACAAACATAATTCCAGTAGATTAATATTTCACATCATCCACATTGTTCTGTGTTCTTGTCCAATCTTTCAACATTTATATTTAGGGCATTTAGCAGACACTTTTGTCCAAAGCTACTTAAAATACCTACATTTGTCAAAAGAATTCCACTGTGTCAACTAGGTGCCCCTTTTTTAAATGCATTAAGGGAAACCTTTTGTAAACGGCTCAACCAGGAACCAGAGTACTTTAGTGTCCTACTCCAGTAAAGTACTGTTGGTTGAAGTTGTACTCATGAGTAAAACAAAAAGTACTCGGTTCCAAAATGTGAAATAAGGTTTGCTGACCAGCAGGTAAAACGACTTTAACGGGGTCTGATGACTTTAAAACACTTCACATCCGTTTCTGATTAAACCAACTTCACCCTCATTTATTTTGAACACAAACTACGTTTAACTTACATTTAGGTCATTTAGCAGACGCTTTTGTCCAAAGCGACTTACAATAAGTACATTTGTCAAAAGGAAACAAAGAAACCACAACGTATCATTGCTGATAAAGTAAGAGCTAAAAATACAACAAGTGTTAGGTCCTCATCTGAGTAAACTAGTACTTCAAGAGCAACAGTGTTACACTTACATTTTACAACATGACGTGTATTCTGCAGTTTCCCGTTAACAGGCCTATTTGTGGCTAACATTAGCTGTTAATGCTAAAAGACATCTTACCGTAGCGGCATGCATGATTAATTAACCGGCATACACCGGTTTCCCGACGTTTGAATCCACTTTTGTGCTACGCATTTAAGCGTTGTCTGGTAAAATCAGTTTCTCTGTAGCGCAATACCCGTTAATTACTTTTATTTTTATTTATTTAATATTTTACTCTGCACACAACCAATGACTTTACTTCAGTTTTAACTTTCATTAGACTTTGAAAAATACTACTAAAGTACATTTAGGTCATTTAGCAGATGCTTTTGTCCAAAGCGACTTCCAACAAGTACATTTGACAAAAACCACATTGCTGATAAAGAGCTAAAAAAAAAGTACACAAAAAAAGCTACTGTTAGGTACACAAGTACAATAAGTTACTTTGACCTGCCGGGGACATGTTTTACCATTTGTAAAGTTTAGTTCTCTTTAACTAAATACAGTTCATTACTTCATAAGTTAAGCTGCCGTCTGGATGTCGTTCTATGTGAACGCAGCTCAAACATCCTTTAATAAGTCAACTTCAACACACGACTCAATTCCATAAGAGCTTTATTTGAAATATTACACATATAAAAACTACATACAATTCACACGATGCTTAAAAGCGGTTAAAAACAAAAACATGGAATGGCACTGCACAGAATGTCCATGACCACCGCGTGCCACAGTTACACCAGCTTGTTAACAGAAATGAACCGGTCCGGGAGGACCAGGGACTAGTCCGAGACCTCCATCTTCTCCTGTTTGACCGTCTCTGTGGAGGAAGGAAACAATGAGGGTTTCTCTACATGACCACGTGTTTAACGCTGCTCAGTAAGCAAACACCAACCTGAAGCTTGTTCTTCCTTCAGCCTCTGCATGACGCACTTCTTCAGCTCCAGGCCGATGGCCCTGGAGAGTGGGGGGGGCACTGCATTTCCAACCTGGCAGAAAAAACACCAAGAATCAAGTTCAGAACCCGATACGAGCACCAAATACAGATTCATTGCATGCGAGTAATTAATTGAGGAAATAAAAAGGGCAAAAACAGTATTTCACATAATGCAATGTCATTCCTGTGATGCAAGTTGAGCAACAACGGTTTTCTGTAACTTCCACATGACCTCATCTTTTATCATCTGATCTGTTTTTTTTAGTTTTTTTTTTAATTGTTGGTAATCTTAATGAGTCAACAAAACAATGCATAAAAAATTAAAAAAAAAAAAAGCTTCTAAAGCAACAGGGAGGTGGGAAGATGGAGAAAAGAAAGGAGTAAACTGTAAACTAAGTTGTACCTGTCTGTGTTTGTCCAGGATGTTGCCAAAGAAGCGGTAGGTGTCGGGGAATCCCTGAGAGCGTGCACACTCCCTCACACTGACCACTCTGTGCTGCTCCGCATGCAGAACCCGGCCCTGAAAGCCAACATTAAGATTCAACAGGCAGGAAATGTGTGACAGGACTGGAAGGTGTCATGGCGGGCCTACCAGTAAATGCTTTGCTAACCAAACCAAAACATTTGTTTCCACAGAATACATTTCAAGCATCCTCTGAGATCTGGGTACATCTTCATTTATTATTCAGTTTTTCCATATAAAACGAGACATGAGGAGGGATGTTGCTTATAAAAAAGGTACATGCCTGCTTGCCCATGGGTTCAGGGTTGGTGACGGTTGTGCTGAAGAAGCCGTCCCACTCCAACCTGCCGTAGAGTCCGGCCCAGTGGTTGTGGCGGTTCCCGGTGTGGGGCAGACACCAGGGGATCAGGGTGTTAAACTGCCTGTCTGCAGCGTCGCATGGCGTCCCTGAAATGACAACTTAAAATCAGAGACGCCTCGGCAGCAAAGAAAGTTCTGGCATTCAAGAAAACGGAGACGCACGCACCTGCTGCACAAGTGCAAACGCCTCGGAGTGCTCCGGTGCTGCTGCGTCCGTTCTTTTTATCTGCGTGTGAGTAACGCAGCTTCTTGGTCATGGTGCCGTCTTTCAGCCGGACCTCCAGGTTAGGCAGATCCCTCCAGTCGGAGCCAGGAGCCAAGGGGATGTGACGCATCCGACCTTCGACCAGAGCACTCATGTCCTGGGGACACAAAAGCTCTTCAGTTTTTACCACCATTTAGAGAAGTAGTGATTCAATCCAACTAAAGGTCTTAAAATGGTTGCTAACAAGTGGATAAACATCATAGCCCAACGTTAACTTTTACTGGTGATTGTATTTATGCTTCAAAAATCATAAAAGCAGCGGTCTTTTCAGAAAGACCATCTTGGTGAACAAAGTATCAGAAAAGCTTATTTTCTGCAATAACCCAAAAGAAAAAAAAAAGTCCTGTGTTTTTGTTAAGGCACCAATGATGCCAATAAACAAAACCAGCTCACCTTGCAGATGTGGTCTCTGAGGATGGGCTGATACTGCGTGCCCCTGATCTGCCTCTGGAACCAGGACTGAGGCTCCCCGTTGTAGGAGATCTCCAGGGCAGCTGCACCGTTTCGAATCTCTGGCAGGTCAGACATGGTGTCTCTGACAGTGATGGTCCTGTAGATCCCTCCATTACCTCTGTTGAACACAGACAAGTTGAGACTTGGGATCCATTTGAGGATCCATCTGGACGTGGAGATCAGTGCAGGATGTTTGTATTACCGTGTGACATTGCTGACGTATTTCTTCTCGTCCACCACCACGTTGAGAGAGCAAGCTCTGGGAGCAAACACATGCAGAGGCTCCGGATAACGAGGCAGCTTCTCTCCGGGAGCAGCAGCCAGGATGATCGCCCTGCGGCGCGTCTGGGCAACACCGTACTGGCCAGCCTGAGGGGGGCAGCATTGAGCACGTTAGTCCTCTAGTAAACATGACTTCAGTCAGAAAAATATTGACAAGTTTTAACAATGAGTTCATGAGTCAATGCATTTGGGTGCAAGGATCATTTCTTTGTATTATTATTAGTTTAAACCTGGCAGTATTTTAGGTTTCCTCTAAGGAAACGGCTTATTTTCATTTACAACTACAACCCGGAGTCAGACCCACCTGAAGGACTCCAAAAGTACACTGGTAGCCCATGCGAACAAGACAGCGCAGCGTCAGCTTCAGAACCATGGAGCTTTTGAAAGAGACGAAGTTCCTCACGTTCTCAAGCAGGAAGAACTTGGGTCGGTAGTAGTCACAGTAACTGCAAGAGAGGAAGACTCTTTAAATGAGCAGTTCTATAGTCTCCATGCAGGTTAAACCTCCACGGGTCAAGATGAGAACATGGTCTTCCAGACACTGACCTGAGATAGGAGACCACGAGGGAGTTCTTGAATTTGGAATAAGTGCGAGAGTTGAAGCGGTTCATCCCACTGAAGCCTTGGCAAGGAGGTCCTCCACACAGCATCTCCACGTCCCCCCTCTGAGGAAGCTTCTGGCCAAGAGAGTTCGTCTTCTCTCCAGACATGACCAGCTTCAGCAACACGTTGCAGTCCTCTGTGAACACTGTGGTGCCGGGGTTGTTGAGCCTGAAGGCCTGTGCTGCAGGCTCCCACATCTCGATGGCCCACAGAGTCTCATTCATACCTAAAAAAGGAACTCAGTCATGTTTTCAGCATTGCATTGTAATATAAGACCGCAGTTAACCACAGTTCTATGCATGTCCACATTTGTGGATCTGAGAACATGTTTGAGACAGGAAGCCAGCATTTACCAGCCTGGTGGAAGCCTTCTGAAAGCCCACCGCAGCCGGAGAACACATCCAGCGTGCGATATTTGGGCACTTTCAGTGTCTGTGGTTCATTCTGAGAGTCCTGTGGTTCCTGTGCAGCTGCAGCCTTCCCTTTGCCTTTACCTTAGAGAATAACGACATCACTGGGTTAGGCTTTCAGAGAGTCTAAAACCCATTTTAAATAAAGAAAATGGGTCGATAGTCACCTTTGCCCTTCCCTTTGCCTTTATGAACAGCAGAGCGGGCATGATTCGGAGGGTCTTCAAAGCTTTTGGATTTTGCACTGTAAGCCTGTGAGAGAACATCTGTATGAGCAGGTTTTCTTATTGCCAACAATCTTTCAAATTTAGATCAACATTTAATCTCTCGATAGCGTTTTCAGAGAGACAAGCAGCAGGAGACTTGAAATGATTGCAGATTACCTCCAGGAAATAGAAGCGGTCAGGTCCACCACTGGAATAGTCCTGGACAGATTCATTGAGGTCTTCTGCATATTCTACTTGACAGCGGCCGAGCACCTCACTCATGCCGACGGTCGCCTCTTCATCACTCCAGTACAGCTGATTGATGTCTGTGTGGTAACTGGCTTTGACACCTTTGTGAGTGTTCTCAGGCCTGGGAGACGAGACAAAAGCCGGTTAATTCTGAACAGTCATCGTGACGGACTACACCCTGAACGGTAACTTTAACGTTGTCCACCTGTAGAACTTGTAGACTCGCAGTTTGACCTCCGAGCTGTCGGGTTTCCCGTTGCTGCGTCGGTGACAGAAGATCTCCTTGATGCGCCCGATGCGGAAGGGCTCGGGAGCGTCCTGGTTTGACCCCTTGATGTAGTCGGAGGACTTTCTGTAATATTCTGGATACAAGTCCTCATCCACATCCTCTTTCCTGTGGGAGCGCTTCACTGGACTGGCTGGCTTCACACTGACAGGAACAGAGAGCGAATCAAACGCATGCTCCTCGTTGGACAAATAAACGTTGAATCTCTTCACCCACCTGAAATTAAAAGTCTCGGGATGCAGGTAGACACCGTCTCCCACCTTGAACTGCTCCCCCCGGAAGCAGGCCATGCCATACATAGTCTTTGAGTCATTGTCTTTGTCCGCCAGGGGCTCAAATGCACGAGGTGTTTCCCGCTCCTCTCGCTCATTATTCCTAGCACAGCTGGAACAGAACCTGAAAGCAGAGGGAGGTATAGCCACAACAAGGTTAAAATAAATAAATGGACAGACAAGTACATAGAAATGCATGTGTGGACAGTGCTTACTTGTACTTGCAGTCTTCTGTTGGAGTGGTCTTGGGAGGCGTCTCAAAGCGGGCATAATCCGTGTCGTACCAGAACTGATAGAAGAAACTCTTCCCGTCGTCCTCAATCACCTTGATTTCCTCATCCATGCCACCCTAAACACAAAAACGTAGCCATGACAACATGAAAAATAATTCAAATTCACCTGCTCTCAAGTTACACTTACCTCCATAAACCAGTTTTCAGACGGAGCCTTATACATGACATTAACTCTGCCTTTCACGTAATTAAGCAGCATGTCTTCACACTCGTCGACGATGAACAGCTCCAGTGGATCAGAAGACTCTCCCAGCACTGTGTGAGCCCCACGGAGGAACCAGTGGGCATGAAACATCTTTCCATTGTTGTCCTCCCACAGCGACGCGATCCTGAGGATCAATAAGAAAGTCATTAGTTGTACAAGGCTCGCACTCCGACGACAACACGTGGGCAAAATCTTATCGAATGTAGGTCTCCATGAAAGTGTTTCCACAGCCATGGAGTCTTTATACATTTAAAAAGCCATACCTGGCCAGATACAGAGGCATGGATGGATCCTCTGATGAAACAGACACACAGTCGCCCACCTCAAGCTCTTCGTCATTCACGCAGACCTTCTTGTAGTACTGCTTCTTGCCCTCCGTCTGAAGGAGGTTGGAGACAAATGTATTCAGATGAACACAGAAAACACACAAACCTTCCTTGTAATAACGGGAGGAAGACTGACCTGAACAGGCTCTCCGATCCACATCAGTTTGCACTGGGTCTGCTTCTTCCTCTTGGCTTGAGAAACCTTTTTGGGCTTCTCCAATGGAACATCTTCCTCAACGATCTCATCGTCCTCAGCCTCCTTCACGGCAAGGTTTGGGCATCTAAACGGCATGTTGGCAAGAGAGGAAGTAAAGACTATGGTGAAGCTCATCCTCTTAAAAGGACAGGAAAACAATTCTTGAACATTTCCCCTGAGCTTCATTAAGATGGTGCTTGAAAGGCTCATGTGTTCGTTACTAGAAAGGCAGCGGTCATAATCCGACACCGACTGGGTGCCATTATTTTAACAAACAATTCCGTGCAATCTTATGTTACAGTTTGTTCAAGTATCAAGTTTCAGACTCCTTTATAGACTAAACTGCTCAGAAAACAGGCTCACCTTCTCTGTTTACAAGCCTGCTTGCTTTTGCCACCTCCTCCAAACTTGATCATGTCCTTGCAGGCTGGACACTTGCCACAATCTGGAGATTGGCAAACCTGGAGAAAAAAGAAAGGGATGGATTTCAATGAAACAGAAATCACATCGCCCGCTGAGGGAGAGAGGTCAGGAGCACACAGCAGAAATACAGTTACGTAAACAAAGATAATAAAAAGAGTGCTTAGGAACATTATGACGGATTGTGAAATCCTGGACATTTATGGTGATTGGATGGCAAGTCCTTCTGTTCTGGAAAGCACTCAGAAACCCTCTGAGGGTAAATATACCAGGGAGTCAGACATACACTGAATGTCCTCCGTCTCTAATTTATGGTTGAAAAAAAAATTGTACCAGGTTGTGATTAACATTAGGTCAGAGACATCAAGCTATATAAAAAAAGAAAGAAAATGCCATCAATATATAAAAATGGCTACGTCAGCTGGACCAACGTCACATGAATACAGTTGGGCTCACTAGATCCATAAAGGTCTCTTTCCACTCAGGACTTCCACAGCTTTGTAAGACTATGTTGGCTGGCGATCCAGAGGATCTCAGGAGGGCTAATAGTGGGGCTGGACTTCCATAACTACTCACCTCACAGACACCACAGCGCTGCCTTTTGAGTACACCACTCTCTTTATCATTCTGCTCTATCTGATCAGAGAAGAAGGTATCAAAGATCTGGTACACCAGAGTGGTAGTGGTGGCTTTAGTTGGTCCCTTAAGGTCCTTCTCGATCTTTGTCGGGTGACGGATGGCCTGTCTCCTGGCAGCTCTCCTGTCAACAGAACAAAGTGTGTGTTCAGGGGACAGAGATGCATTTGGCTCGTCACAAACACCTGAGGATGTGTGGAGTGATGGCACTATGAAGCCCCTGGCTGTCAACACACCACAGCATCAGGCCATGCAACATCAGAAACAAGCAAACGCAACCAGACACAGTAAAGATGTACAATGCAGAGTTCCCGTTAGATGCAACTGGTCAATAAATGTTCTTATAAAACGCTAATTCCTGCACAGAAAACCCCGACACGCTGCGTTACGGCCAGGGTTAAGTGTACTTTCTAGTGGAAGTTAATCATCTTCCGGGAAATGTCAGAGTATCTTCAAATAGGGCCAACGTCCTTACAGCATTGTCTTCATGATTTACTGCAACGAGAATAAGTGCTGGAGTCCAAGGCTTCATCCTGCAGCGTGCACGTGACCGGAGGACCGACTTAACCTCTCGGTAAGAATGCAGCACGGACTCGTTTCATTAAAGCAGCACATTTACAGTCACTGTTTGACCGTTTCTTACGATGGGGCGACGCCGTTCATGTTTTATTATAAATGCACACATACCAAGAGGTAAATAGAACTTTTCTGTGAATAAATTGTAAACTTACAGGCTCTGGTCATATGGCCAGAATACAAACTATGCCAGAAATATAAACTATCCTGTAAAGCCAAAAAATAATTAAAAAAAGAAAGATTCTAGCGTGAACTCTGGTAAAATGTTATTTTTGACCATATAGCTTCTTTCACACTAAACACACCACCATACAAGCTATGGATGCATTCAGAAGGCCTACCTACCAGTACAGCAGCATGCTGCGTTAGGGAATGTCAAAGGAATGTTAGACATTAAGGATAACAAGGAGCAGAAATACAAGCAAAAAAATGAAGTGGATAAGTTCAAAATCCTGAAGCATTTGCTTTAAAGCTTCTGCCAGAAAACCTGGGTGATGCAGAGAATGGGGAGTGTTCATTCAAATATGCCGTCTTCACGTTGGCTTAAAGTCGCTATGGAAAGCTACCTTGGTACAATAAAACATGGAAGTAAATCCTAATCATCTTTCAGGCGTACCTCTTCCCGAGAGTGACTCCTGCCAGCTTGATCAAGTCCCTCATGCAGGGAGTAACAATGATTGGATTCTCATCGGAGTCGCCGGCCTCGTCGTAGCTCTCCACCTGCTCCACCACGAACTGGGCATGACGCAGCAGCGTGTCCTCCGTGAAGCAGTTGAAGTTCAGCCCTGCAGGAGGCACGGTTGTCTGAGGGCACGAGAAACAGACGCTGGTTGGTGTCCTGGCATTCATAGCCACCGTACATCATCATGCTCATAAAATGCCACATGCGACAGACAAATGTGGGCAGGAGACGTGTGATTAACCACAAAGTAGACTGTCTTCACCTCAATCTTGTTGAGGAGGTCCTCATAAGAAGCATCAGGATTCTTCTGGAGAAATTCCACCACAATCTTGCTCATGTAGATCTTCTCCTGCATCACGGCAAATATGGGTGCGTACTCCTCACTGGACTGCATCAGGATGTAATCAGCAAAAGCTGGAAGACGAAGACAGATATCAACCACTAGAACTTCCTACAGGGAAAGACACATTTGGAGAAATTTGGAGCAGGAAGCCTTGCTACCTGTAGTGAAACCAATCAAAGCCTTTTCTCCGCCATCAAAACCAGTGATCCACCAAGCATTGATGGGTCCGAGCTTCTTGGCAGGAACACCACCTGAAATAAACCACATACACACAACAAGATTTATTGGTTGTAATGGCTGAGATAAAGATTAAGTTTCTGTTTTTTTAAATGAGGGATTTCATACCATCCAGACAAGGGTTGTCATCATAGATTGGCTTGACAACACAGCTGAAGTAGAGCTCCACGTTCTTCTCAATCAGTCCAGAGTCAAACGGGCAAAGGTGGCCGCGCTTGTCGTACACGCTGCCAGACATGAGGAAACGCTGTAAGTGACTGAGCTAGCATCACTGGAAATAAGTAGGGACACGTCTGTTCCAGTGAACGAGGCCAACAAGCCAAGTCTCACCTAAAAAACATGAGCACTGACCTGAAGTTGGTAATCTTGTGCTGGGGCAGATCCTCGTAGCTCTCAAATCCATCCTCATTGGAGTCAAACAGGGAGAGACGCTCATCCGTTAACATTTCTGGTTCATCCAGCTGAAGATAGGGAGCAGAATCATTGCAGGTTTCCTTCTTCTGGTTCAATAAGAATATATGAATATAGAGGTTTTACAAAGATCAGAAAATAAATTCTCACCGCATTATCTGGATCCCCTTGAAAGAACTTGAGATCAGAGTCATCCAGGTATTGTCTGCAGTCTGTACATTTAGGTGGCGGTGTCTTTGGGGAAATAATGCAAAAGATTAGTGCTCAAAACCATTTCCACAGGGAGGCTTCATGCATCAGAAATTAATCTGACGCCTTTAAGAAAACATGAAATGAAAAGACTTTCAAACAAATCCTTCATATTCAAATAAGTATAGCAGGTAAACATAAGTAGTACAAGTATAAAATGTGCAGCATTCATGTAGAATCAGCGTCGTTTATGTTGCAATTAAGACCAATAATTCAAATTTCAGGCCCAATATTTCTAAGATGGAGTTTTATGTTTTAAAGATCCACAAAGGTGTTTTCACTTAATGGCTAATTAGATCCGACAGCCCAACAACACTAGTCATTACCTTTGCCACAGAAACCGGCTTAGGACTCTCACTCGTGGATTTTTCTGGAGCAGCTCTGCATTAAAAATAAAATATTAGTATGTTCACTTGTGTGAGCTCCATCATCACTAATGTTCAAAAAGAATGCAACTCACTTTTCATCCGATTCCACTTTAAGACGCTTCTCCTCCCGAGACTACAACAGATTTTAAAAGCATGTTTAGATACCAGACATTTAAAACTCCCAACTCTTTATGTTTAAACATCGCTGGTACTAAATATATGCTTCACCTCCTCAACATCCTCCTCTTTCTTCATTTCATTTTGTCCATTAGCTTCTTCTGCATTCAAGTCTTCAGACTTGCGCTTTTGACTGCAAGACAGATTAACTTGTACATGAGACTCACTTGCTAAAGACTGAGTTTGAAAGAATGACCCACAAGATTAAAATATACGCACACTTTAGAGAACATTGACATGATGGTCGGCTGTTTCCCAGCATTTCTTGTAACTCTGGTACTGGCTGGAGACTCTGCATGGAAGAAAAACAAGATTACATTTGATCTTAAACCATTGTTTTTAATTTGTAGATCTTGGGAATACAATTAATACAAATGATCTTACTTTTAGTGTCAGAATTGGCCTTGCTCCTGCGTCCACCCTTCCCTTTGGAAGCAGTCGGTGACTTGATGGCCTCCCCCTCCTCCTCCTGGACGTCCATGGTCACATCTTCACTCTTCTCATCTTTGTGGGAACCATTGGAGAATCCATTTGTCTTTCCATTCTGCTCCACACCATCAACATGTGAGCCATTTTCATGCTGAAGCTCTTTTCCCAGCACGGCCTTTACTTTAGAGATGTAGACCTCCTGAGGAAAGTACATGGCATACATCACGGTGAGCGGAGACATTTCAGGATAGGTTATTATGAGTTGGATATCTTTAAAAGAGTTACCAACCATTGAGATCTCCGAGCTTTTCATCTTTTCCTCCAGGCCGGTCAGCTGTTCCTGAGCATCGACATGCAGGAAGTCCTGCACCAACTTGAGTTTCTCTTTCACATTATCCTTTTAAGAAAACAAAATAGTCAGAAAAGCTTGATGTTAAAAATACAAAACATTTTGGACAAACCGTTTACCTTAGGTAGTTAAAATAAAACCCAGAGAGATCACTTGCAGCTGGTAAATAGTGAATTAATTCTTGTTTACCTAACAAATCCTCAACTACACATTAATTTATATTTCTGGCATATCAACATGTCTCAGATGACAGACTGCTGTATGACATCAGAAACTACTTCTGGATGACACCAAGTCTTGAACTGATGGCATCTTCGAGGTGACGTCTTTGAGATATTAAATCTAAATTGTATAACATGCAGGGGCTTTAATCTACAACGCATCATCTGAACAGTTCATCTTTGATTTTGACATTGTAATTGGAAAAGTATGTTTAATCCCATTTAGACAATTAGCAGATTTCAGATAAGTGAAATCCAATTAACGCGGAAGCTTTTCCTTAAAGGCGACCTACGATCAGTGTTTGAAGCCCCACACTGATCATTCATTAGCTGGAGTAATTAGTGAGCAGCTTGAGGAGAGATGACTACCCCCCCACACACACACACAGAACACCCACCTCGTCTGAAACTCCGTCCTCATCCAGCACCTGCAGCCTGTGAAAGTCAAAACAACGCCGACGTTAATGTGGGCGACACGGTCTCCCGACATGGTTGCAGCAATATAAAAAACAACCGACGTTGACAGCGAGCTGGTTAGAAACGGAGGTAACGGGAGCGAAACTTCCTGAGTGGCGCCAAATCTCACACGCCGCTCCAGCTCCATCCATTGACAGGCTAAAGATGCTAACTGGCTAATGTTAACGGGGAAGCTAACGGTAACTCTGTATGCGGCAACCGTCCTGACTGTCAATTGACAACAAGCTAACGCTAGCTGCGGATGCTAATACAAGCGAAAGGATGAGCCCCTCACTGACGACAGCCAGTGGCATCCAAAGCAGCTCGTTACCCGGGTTTCATTGTGGCTACTGAGGCTTTTTGTGCACCGAGACAACAAGCTGCATGCTACATCCCCGGGACGTCATTAGCATTCGGGTTAGAAACGTTAAGGTACCTTTTCCTGACATCCGCTGGCAGAGACAGGGAAGTCCTGGATGGCATGGCGAACAGCTAGCTCAACGATGTGCGATTAAAAAACGAGAAAACGGCTTTAAAATCAGTTTAAAAACGACGTTTAGAACGGCCGTTGGTAAAACACAGCGCGACTCCACACAGCGTCTGCCTGCTCGCGTGCCAGTCTCTCGCAATGGACGCTATAAGCAATTCGGGCGCGCGGGCCGTCTTTTCGCGCGGAAACCCGGGTGTTGTGGACTGTACCACTGCAGTGGTCCGTGGGTAGGAACACTTTTCGGGCTGGGACGTGATATTTCCCCGCATGAACCATCGTCTGAATGAGAATGATATTTTCGTACAACACTGAGCTTATAAACATAATGATCGTATTCACATGGTTTTATTTGATGAATGTGTTTTCTCCTGTAATTAACATGTACATTGACTCCCCCCCCTTACTGTTTGCTGGATGCTGTGGACAACTGACCAGGCGGAAGCAATCAGAATGTTGTTTACTAATGAGATACATTAGCAATAAACGTTTGCAATCGAGAGCTGAGTGGCATATCCATCTGTTCTGTGGGACAAACGCATTCAATGGATGACGTGTGTTTGCACATGGTAGTGAGGTGTCGTGTTTGTGCAGCGTAACGTTCACAGCGTTCAGGAACCACTTTCTAATGCTAACATATGATTCCCACTCTCTGAGTCCCCGTCTCTCCCTTTTATGCAAATATACAGATGCAAATTTGAGTGGATTTTATTGAGTAGACTCTACAGTTAAAAAATAAACATATTTGGAGAAAACAAATATGACAATACACCAATGCTACCAGAAGGTGGCGCCATGTCATCGTAAGTCAGGGGGATTGGAGTCTGTGGCTTTTTCCAGGTTGCTAAATCGTGGTTGTGTATGGTGTCATGCCTCCTCACCTAAAGTTCACTTATAGATATATATATATGAATAGAGCAATAATCGATGTCAGGGTCCAGGCAGTTGTGTGTAAATGTGTGTGTATTACATTTACATAATGTACTGGAGATGTGCTTTTTTTCTTCCATGGTTAGTCTTTAAAGCAATCCAAACACTTTTTTTTTTTTGGCAGGGACAACCTCACATCTGTCTTGTGTGCTGACTTAAATGGTTTTGTGTATATAACTTCACCTACAGGTTTCAGAGTCTGATGTCATATCCTGCAGGGCACTGGAAAGAATTGGCAGACGTCCCAGCAGCACAGCCTCCTGGGGCTGATTCAGCCAATGTTCCCACCCAGGAATCCTGGATGTCTGACAGGAAACAAGCCCAACTCTCTCAAGGCCACTATAAGTCAGCCTTTCCCCTCACCCAGAGTCACCCCCTCGCTTCCAAAAGCCGTCTCCAGGGGCCTTTCTGTATGCTTCTCTCAGACAAACTATCTTACAAATAGACGTTCTTCTTCACCACACCCCATTTTCACCCTCCCTCTGCCCAGCTTCCCATCATAGCCCTTAGCTTTTAGCCTCTAAGCAACTGAGCAATTTTATTTGGTAAGAGAGCCGTGATTAATGGCCGAGCAGCATTTCCATGCTCAATTTTTCGTGTTGAAGCTAGTGTTTTCCTGACCTTGTCAGAGCATGTTTGGATTAAAAGCTGCGTTTTAAATGCTTCTCAGATGGAAGCACAATAGGGAGGCGTCTCAGGACCTGCAGATAAGCCACAGCTGCAATTAAATCACATAATACTCCGAATTAAACTTGAACACACAAAATGCTTTCTTTCAGTATTTCATTTATTTTATAAAAACGGGAATGCAATTAACAAAAGGTTTATGTACCTACATTAGTGTTTCAGATTGTACCGATTTAACACAGGCAGCGTGCTACTGGACACACAAGGCTATTGCACACGAGACAGTTCATACAACACAAATCATACATACTGTACAAAATACATACATACTTACATACAAACATACATAGTTATTCATGTATTTATTATAAAACATCACAGAGTCAAGCAACACAATGAAGTGACAGGTACGCGGTTCAAATCACCTCTCCATCTGAGAAAAAAAAACAAAAAAACTGGGGAAAGCAAACATCACTGAAGCTGCCAAAGTGCTTTTCACCATTTCTACTTGGTCATCTAAATGTAAAAGTTCATATAAAACACTGAGGGAGAGGAGAGTTTATAAATGTATGGTTACAGGAAGAAGGTTAGTATAACCCTGAACAACAGGAACCGGACGTTGAAAAACAGGACTTCCTGAGACTGAAGGAAGTTACACTTTATAGGATGTTAGAGAAGGAGGATGAAGGTGACCTCCCACGAGGGCAGATCCCCCCTCCTGTGCATCTGAAGCCGGATCTTCTCCTGTTTTGTGGGGAGTCCAGGGGGTCTTTGGGGAAAACGTTTACACCTTTAGCTGCACAAGGCATATGGCCGGCAGACGAGAAACCAGGATGTTTTTGTTCATGGTGCTATTTAAGACTTCACAGTGAGAGTGGCCGACCCTGTTCATCCCACTCTCTGCTCGTCAATGACTTGGTAATTCAAAAATTATGATCAATAATAATACTGTCAACGATGGAGCGCCCGCCCCAAAACACTTCATACATACATTCAGCCTAATTCCCCGAGAGGAAGGCACAAACAGAGACAGGACATCGCTGCTACGGCGCTGCAACACTGTCAGGACGATCGGTCCAATTAGTCAAAAAAACAAAAAGCATTGAATAAAAAACGCATCAGTGCCAACTCACTTCAGGAAATGTGCTTTCTGATTCGGTCTTCCTCCACGGAAACTGTTCAAACATACGAGAGACAACAGTGAAAGCGAGAGGGACAGATGAGGGGGGGGTGTTAGTGATGGAAGCCGGAGTATATCACACATACATTAACACTTACAAATAAGTTAGAATGTCATGCATTAAATGGAAGCAGATTACGCAACATTTTGTTGTAGTTAATTCAAATGGTTTAAGCAAGGTTACACGGGGTATATAGCCCTGGTTCTGTTTGTGCTGAGTGAAGGTGATCACCGGAGAGCAGCGCGGTCCGAAGCTCCAAAGCAATCTACAAAAGATTTGCATCGTTCCTGGAAGGAAACAACTCACCATAACTATGAGAATATGCACGTTATGTTTTTCTATTTGGCTTTTAAATGGGGGGGAGGGGGTTAAAAACAAGATGACAGGAATATACATGAACTCCATATTAAAGAATGAGAATACCCATGAAAAAAAAGAAGCTGTTTTCACATTTCTGAAAGTTCGCACCGACTGAACTGGTTTCCCGTCTTGAAGTGAAACCCGCTGCGATCCATCGGACGCTGATTGTGAATTCACACACGTTTGATTGTACTGTAAAAGTCTGCGTTTACGCCTCGCCAGGCGTCTCAGTCCAGGATGTGCTCGCTTCTTTTTTTAACAACATCACAGCACAGCCTCTCACACACACACACACACACGTTTCTCTCCCACACACACTCCGATGTCTTTGCACTAGTCAGACACAGGTGGTACAGTCCTGCATGATTGGTATGGTCTGGTGTTCGTGCTTGTTGGTGCAGTGTTCCAGAGAGCTGGAGCTCTTGAGCGGGACCAGGCAGCGGTCAGAGGGACGCCCGCTGTGCAGAACCCCCCAGCAGCACAACACACGCAGGAACTCCTTCCTCATGTCCTTGCTGCGCAGCGTGTAGATCAGCGGGTTCAGCGCCGAGTTCAGGGTGGCGAAGCCAAAAAAGATGTCCGCATGGTTGAGGATGGGACAGAACTGTATCCTGCACGACGTGTCCAGCAGGAGGATGGTGAAGGCGGGCAGCCAGCACACGATGAAGACGCCCAGCACTATTGTGACAGTTTTCAGAAGGGAGTAGGCCTGCGAGTTGGTCGCCTCCTGGTGGCTGGAGCGCACGATCAGGTAGATCCTCACGTAGAGGATGACGATGGCGAGCAGGATGAGGCCTGAGATGGTGACCACGAAGAGGATGTACTTCTTGGAGTAGAGCGGCAGCACGGCGGAGCACTCGGGGAGGTCGTTGATGCAGTTCCAGCCGATGATGGGGAGTCCCCCGAGCAGGATGGAGGTGACCCAGCACGCTCCGATCAGGAGGAACATGCGGCACGTCTTGGTGGAGCCGTACACCTTCACCTTGGTGATGGCGATGTAGCGCTCTGTGGCGATCGCCAGCAGGCTGAAGACCGAGGCCGCCAGCGCGATGAACGCCGTGCCCTCCCGGACGAACCACTGCACCGGCATCAGGTCGAAGGTCCTGGACCCCGAGAGGAAGATGTTGGCGATGTAGGCGGAGCCCGCCAGCAGGTCGGAGAACGCCAGGTTGCCGATGAACAAGAACATGGCGGAGTGGAACTTCTTGTTGCGGCAGATGGCGATGAGGACCAGCAGGTTCTCCAGGATGATGATGGTGCAGAGGACCACCACCACCATGTTCAGCGTGGTCAGCTGCTTCTTGTTGTCGATGCGCTTGGCCAGATCCTGCATGGTCATGTTCTTGGCGAAGGCGTAGTAGGAGGGGATCAGACTCTGGTTGTAGTATTGGGAGTACTTGCTCTTCATGGTGACGGGCTGGCAGAGCACGGCGGCTTTACGGCAAAGATTCATTCACACGGCGGAGTGGAAGTGTGAGGACAGGCTGGGAGGGGGGGCGCCTGTCCCACGGTCACGTCTGAGCAGCTCGATGTGGGTCACCTGCACACACACAGAAGGGAAGGTCAGCTGCAGGCAGGAAACACACTGTGGCAGCATTTTAACCAAGCACTCGCCAAGGCAAGTCCTGCAGGAGAACAGAGTAACCAGGCAACAACCTGGAAACACGGAGCAGCAGATTAACAAACGTCCCCCAGGTGATCTGACAATTAACTGATTCAACATGAGGAGCTGGCGTTTGCATTTTAACACAGGGAACACACATTTGTGAAGTGAACACCCACGCAGGCAGCAGCCTGCTGCTGCGGTGGGAAAGGAATGGAAAGTAATAATCCGGTGGCTCACGAGGGAGTTGTATGTTATCATAAAAAGTGACTCTGTGGGGAAACTTCCCTCACTCAGGAGGAACACTATCATGCACAGGGCCGAGCCCATCTTCAGGTGAGGAGCCTCTGTGAGCGTCGGCGCTCAGACAAAAGGGCCGGAGGTCTGAAGGGGGACATTCCAGGAACCCGGTCCGAGCACTCGCTGTCAACACATGGCATTGTTGTGGGAGCGAAGCCTTCCACTCCACTGAGCTACCTCTCGAAACTTCAGCATAGCTGGTGGATCAGCCAGACGTCCCCCCCCCCCAACCAGTTCACACAGCCAATCAGACGGAGGCCTGAGAGGAAAAGGGGGGAGTTTCCCCGACTTTAGAAAAAAAAGAAGCTACAAGTAGTACATCATACAGCATTTGCATAAGCAGAAATATATTTCATAAAAACATGCTGTTTTCAGCCCCTTTAATATTTTAGAATCACGTTAAACTAATTATATAGAACGCGTTTTTAATGTTATCACGATGTCTTGTAATAAATGCTTAGCAAAAATATGCAATATCCCTTTGTTTTCAGTTGTATTTTAGCAGTAAACTGAGAGCAGCACAAAGGCTGAGTACACTTTAATATCTGATTCCAACTGATGTTATCACCATACTCAACAAAGTGATCGTGTATTATATTATATCAACATAGTTTTGACATTCTTAAGAACAAACGTTTCATTGATGAATCTAGAAAGTAATCGTCAGATTAAAATATCGTTATAAGTATTCAACACTAAATATTTCCACATTGTGTGAAATCACAAACACACGACCTCGTGTCTTCATGTCATAATTATGTTACAGTCTGAGTACATAAACAAGCATACGAGTGTGAAACCAATGTGACCTCATAAAGTATGGTGTTTTGAAAATAAGCACCCAAACAAATGAACCAAAAGCCCTTGTGGACCACTAATGTGGCTTCAAATGAGTCACATGGCTCTTTCTTCGAGGAGGAAAGCAACCAAACCGAAATAAAACGGGGGCTGCAGCTTCGATCTGGAAATCTAATGAGAGCTGCTGTCTGAACGCTGTCAGAGGCAACAGGAGGGCTCTCCAGAGGCGACGCTGGAGCGTCTGCAGCTCGGCAGCCGAACTGGAAACCTGCAGTGGAAACCTGGAACCCTGGTCTCTCCTCTGGTGGGCTTCCACTCAAACACCCAGAGAGGCGACGACACAAAGCCAGACGGAGAGCATGCATGTGGAACGGCATCTGGACACAAAGGCTGGAATCTGAGACATGACTGTGACGTCCACACACACACACACACACACACACACACACACACACACACACGCACACACACACACACACACACACACACACACACACACACACACACTGATTGTCAGACTAAAGCATCCTCTGACTTGGACCCAGCAGCCGGTTTCCTCCAGCAGGAACAAAGAACAATAGTGTCCCTCTGAGTGGATGACGTTCAGCCTTCATAACTTGCATTTGGCTGCTGCAACTGTATCATAGCAGAGATGGATTTAGAGCGGAGCACCAGCTTATCAGAGCCCCCCCCCCAGCTCCATTAATAGACACAAATAGGAGGCTTGATGCTGAGCATATGTGCCAGCTGCACCAGCACAATGACATTAGGGTACATTACTGCATCCCATAATGATTTTAACTGGTGGAAAAGTCTGCTGGTGTGGACCGGCCCTGCCCCCCCACAGGCCCCGGTCTGGTTCTCGAGGACTCGAGGTCGTCCCGTCACCTTCAGTCCTCGGCGTCTGTCATTAAAGGGATTGAGTTGTTTGTGTGTGTGTGTGTGTGTGTGTGTGTGTGTGTGTGAAACCTGCCGGGCTGGTTTGCCGACAGCAGCGTCTCGTCGCAGCCATGCCCCGCCCCCCCTCCACCTGCCGAACGTGTGCCGTTCAGGTGTTTCCACGGCGATTGGTGGCCGGTGGTTAGCCCCTCCTCCCACCGCCGTGCCCCAGGGTTTGACCCACACATCACCGCCACACTTCCACAACACACACGCCTCGACCGACGACTCCGTTCTCTACTCCACTGCAGCATCGCAACACAAATCTAATATTAAAGTGTCTAAAAAGATTGGAAATGTGAGAATTGCAACCAGAGGCAGATCTAGTTCTTGTGCATCAGGTGACGTGTCACCCTCATATCTGTCCAACCAATAGATGCACGATGCATGAGAGATATCCTGAATATCATTTTGTTTTCTTAAAAGTAGACCTTTAACCACGATGATAGTATTTGGAACAGCGAGTCCGAGGACGTCGGTACAACCTGATTTGTTCCAAGTAGAAATAACATTGTGAGTTTCCGTTCTCACGAACACAACGCTGAAAGTAAAGTGACGATGCAGGTGAAGGTGCAGAAGACAGGAAGACAAACAGCATGACTTCCTGTCTGGATGTCACAGAGGAGAGGACGCGGTTAGACGACGTGATGATGAGACAAACACCTGTGGACACGCGAGAGACAGGATACGCCATCAGACAGCTTCCCATCACCGCTCCTCCTCCTCACCACATCCAATCACAGCTCCGCCTCCTTTTCCGGAACATTTCGGCGGTTCGTACCTCCAAAAGGTGATTCAAAACGGAGCGTCTGAAAGCCGACTCCTTGTCCTCCTAATCCCAACGAGAGACGGAGGTGTCCTCTCCATCATGGAGGCCTGACGGCTGCACAAAGGCCTCAAACCCCCCCCCCGCCCTGAAACACCTGATAAGCCCCAATTAGCAGAGTGTCTGCTCCACACCTGCTACCTGTCACACGCTGGCCCTACTTTCTCTGGGGGAGGCACTCCGAACAGAAACTCCCGACCCCTGGGACCCAGAGTCCACGTCACACACGTTTCGGCCCGGATCAGAGCGGCGACTCGAACCTTGTTAGTGTATCTGTTTTTTGCATCTAAATGTTTGTTCACGGAGGAGGTTTGTGGTCTGAAACATCCTGTGACACATCTCCATCTGCCCTTCACACTCGCTGCTCACGAGCCGCCGCCGTGGCACCGATCCGTTTTCACTGCAGGCCCACAAACACACAGATCTCCTTTGTTTGGACTAAAATAAGTTAATCATGCACATTTTTCCATTTCAAGGGAGATTTAATGACTTCCTGTGCCCCCGCCCGGGACTTTGCTCCAGGAATAAGACTCGAGGTGATCCGTCACTGATTCACAGAAAAAAGCATCTGCTGCTGTGATTTGTTCCTTCCTTCTCAGCTTCACAGCATTCAGGAGGAATCATCATTTATCTCCAACAGAGCTTTGCTTTAACTGCACACAGATTTCACCTTTCTTTCCCCATCTGCTCCTTTAATTCAGCTTCTTCTCACTCAATCCTGCCGGTTAATTAAGAGAATTAATCCTAATTATTCAATTAGAACATATTAAAAATGAATGCTTTACACTCCTTTGCCCGTCCCAGTGATGTTATTTGGCTCAATAGATTGTATTGCGTGTTTGTGAGAGTGAAAGTGGTGGTGAGCTGGGGGGGATTTCCGCCGGGTCGGTGGAACAGAAAAGTCACGCATCAAATTAGCAGCTCGGACAACGCTGCTGCTGAAACGAACCAGGGGGTCGCCCAGCGGCCTGATTAGTCCACGTGAGTTAGAATAGAAGTATTTCAGAGGCGAGAGCAGCTGCATGTGAGATCAGGAGTGATTGTGAGATAAGGAGCTGAACAACAAAGTCAATCGAGACAGGAAACAGGCGTCTTTCAGTGTTTCAACCTCAACCAAACGTGTGAATGTGACTGAGCTGTTACGGCAAAAAGGCTCCTCGCAGGAAATTCCACATGCAAAGCAAAGCAAAGGAATCGGATCGTTTCCCCGAGTCAAGTGTTGACATGCCAGACACACGGGGGGGAAACCCCCCCGACTGTCACCACCACAGACCACAAACTACGCTGGAAGATAGCAACCCACACTCTTCCTCTTGTTCTTACACTTTAGAAGACGCTGTCGTCTTCACACCGGCACCAAAGCATCCCAGAACACATCTCACAGCCTCCAGATCTCAGCTGGAGGTAGTGGGATCGTCTCTGGATTCACCTCTTGGCACAGAAAGCAATATTTGACCATTTCTGCTCCATGACACAGATCTCCTCTGAACATCCAGTGACCATGCACCGTATTTAACATGTATTTGCCATCTTCTGAAAAAGGCTCAAGACTCACCTGTTCAGACTTCACCTCGACTCTACATAGCATTAAAGTACTACTTTACTCAGATGAGGAACAACACTTGTTCTATTTTTAGCTCTTACTTTATCGGCAATGATACGTTGTGGTTTCTTTGTTCTTTGTAAGTGGCTTTGGACAAAAGCGTCTGCTAAATGACCTAAATGTAAATGTATTTAAGAGCAGCAGCTATGTGGGCACTAAACAGTAAACTTTTCTCTCTGACTTTTGCTTTTCTGCTCTACAAACTCTTTATATTTTTCCACAATCATAAGAAAGTTTGGCCCCTCCAGCTCCAAGCGTCACAAGCCACTGCACACCATTATGGCAGGGTCTTTTTATTTTCCATCCCAGAAACCCGCGGGACGGAGCGTGTCGGCTGGCGGCGTGTCGGCTGGCAGGTGGCTGCAGCGTCTCTAGTCCATCACCGAGCCCTGCAGGCTTCTCTCCCCCCCTCTCTCTCTCTCTCCCCCTCTCTCCCTCTCTCTCTCTGTGCAAACTCTTTGACATCAGCTCCACTATTGATCGTCCATCGATATCCAGGGAAAAAACCCATTCATGTTTCCAGTATGGCCTTTAACTGGCACGGAGAAGACAAAGGACCTTGGCCACAGAGGCACAGCGACTATTTAAGCTCCTCTGCTGTGAAAATAAACACCGAAGAGTTTGTGCATCACAGCTGCCTGATCTTATCTTCAGGCCGTTATCTCCAAAACAGCGAAGTAACGATGCAGAGCTGGGTGAAGATCAGCAGCAGCTGCCTCAACTTCCTGCTGTGGTACACAGTGAGTTACCCAAAGTAGAAATGCATTCAACCTCAGGATGACGAGCCACAAGAACGTGGTTCTCTAGAAACCAGCCGGCGGTATTGAAGCGACGTGGTGAAGTCCAGAGAGACAGACACATTCAGCCTGTTGTGTTGAAACCCCGGCGGCTCGTGAAATCACCAGACTGACGGGGTTTTAAGGGGAAGTGTGAAGGAGAAAAGAGAGCATGTTTCAGTACAGAGATACGAGGACGGGCCGTAACGTCTCCGTTTCTAGCTGAGAGAGGAACTCGACTGGGGAACCACACATTTACCAAAAGAAGAAAAAACTAAGTGCATCTTGCCAAAGCCATACACAAATCACATCCTTTTTTTAAAGAATAGAGAAGTATTTAAGTTTGCATCAGAGCGATGATACCTGCCGTCTCTTTGTCTGCCACATAAGTGTGTGTGAGCTGCTGGATATTAGAGTGTGTCCCCCATACACGCTGCTTCACCCTTTAATTAGGGATTACCCTTTCGCTCGTCAACACTGTGACAGTTTGGGTACAGCCTCGTGTACGGGGGTCCCCGTCTGTCGCCACGGTAACAGTGACTTGTTGTCTCTGAGCTCAACTTTGCGGCTGCTTTTATTTACGGCAGCTGTTCCTGAGGCTCTTAGAGCGGCAGTGAGAGGAGCTGGAGACAAAGAAGTGTAAAACTAAAAGGAAAAAAGGGCATCATACAGCCTCAGGAGCCGTAACCCGCATGACCCCCGGTCTGCTCCAGTGGGGGGGTGGGGGATCTCCAAGGGTGGCGCCTGAGAGGCAATTACTGTAATACCTTCAGCCTCGGACCATCGCTGTCAGCTTAACTCACTGTCTTTCAAATGATTTTATACATCACTCTATTTTGCATATTTGCCTTTCATGCTGCTCCGTGATTTGAGCCACATCGTCTCCCCTCCTCGTATATTTTAAACTTCACCACAGAGATCAAAAGACAAGGCCACAAAGAGGTGATTAAATGTACATCAAGAAGGATTTATTTAGCACACATCTGGGGCAGACATGTTCTTACAGTCGCCTATTAAAGACTTCATTACAGCAAACTGTGCAATCAGCTCTGTGTTCAGGAAGCTCGACTTTCTCAGAACTGTGTGCCCAAATCCTCCTGTGTTTCATAGCCGTGCTGATAATAATAACATCATTTACCACTGATTTCTGCAGCATGCATGTGCAAACTGTCCTGAGACCTGCTCAGCATGAAAAAGGTGATAGTTTTTTCTTAGAACCACGCTGGAACGGTAGACCACATGAGAATGCTCTCTGACAGAGTTTGAGCTGCGTGAATAGACGGGTGTTAACCACACGCCGTCCTTCATACCACACGTGCAGGTTGCTGTAGATGCAGTAAGTGATGTGTCTGTCCGAGTCCTCACGTCTGTTCTTGATTCAGGTTTCCTCTCACACCTTCCCAGGTCCTGGTCTTTACAACCAGCCCTCCCCTGATGAATGGCTTTGAACCCTCCTTTATGTCCCCTTTGTCTCCTATTCTACCCTGCTGCTACACCTTGAACTCCACCCCTTCTCATGTTCTGTTGGGAAACTGCGAGGTTGCCGTGAGAACGCGAGCCATGACAACATACATCCAGACAGGAGGGTTAGCTGGGGGTTGCCGTGAGCATCGCCTCAGACGAGAGGAGGGAAGGCGGGCGATGGAAAGCAATGATAGCATCTACAGGCCGACACACGGCGGGCACAAAGCCGCCGTGATTGCTGATAAGATGGTGGCTTGATGGAGGCCCTCCATGTCTCCTGGTGGACCAGCGTAGGAAAACAGCTCCAGACTCCTTTCTGGCAAACACGCGTCCATTAAGCTCTGTTGTTGGAGAAAAACACGGTTGCCTGGAGAGGGAACATTGTTGTGTCCACACACACACAGTCCTCCAGCCGCTCCTCACTATTTCATACAATCGAAGCACTTCTTTCTGCCTGGAAGAGCTCATTTATTTCCCGACAAACTCAACTCTGGCATGAAGGCTTTCTATCGTTAACCGACACAACCTGCATTTAAAGACCCGCCATGCAAGGAGACCCGAGGGTCTTCAACCTTACCGACACCCCGTCTGTTTTATGTCTTGGCATCAGAACACGAGTGTAACAGTCTCTTTTATGCAGCTTTAAAGGCGTGTGCCTGATTCTGAATCTGTGCAGGGTTCGGGCAGCGCGGCGTGCCAGGGCATATTCTGTAAAACTAACAACCTGGTCAGACAGTGAGTTTTGCTGCGGCGGAGCTTTTTCAGACAACAGCTACTTGACTTTGACCTCGACAACGCTCCTCTGAAATGGACATGTTTGAGCAGTTTGTCACATTAGCTTTAAGTAAACAGACTGCACTTCCACTCAATCGGTCTGTTGCAATGGAGCAGTCTGGCCTTCGTCGTGACCGGAGGTTAAGTCCATCGTGTCTTTAAAGCGTGGAAAGACCGAGGCTGAGGCCTTCGCGGGGGAAAACCATCTTAATGGCTCCTTCTAACGAAGCGCTTGGCCATTTTCTTTAAAAGTCTGTCAGACGTGAGGAAAGTTTTACTTCCACACTAGAAGAGATCAGCTACCAGACTCACGACTCGGATGGTGTTTCCTGCGTGGAGGTTCTGGAAATTACAATATTGCACCAAACCTTTCTCATGTATCATGTGTCATGTCAGTAGGTGGCGCTATGACTATAATTCAGCATATATATTCAGAGTTTGGAGATTCTGCTGACTGAATGTGAGACGGATCAGTTGAATCATCTGAGCGGAGTTTTGGAAAGTTCCACATCTCAGTGACATCATCACTGAGATGTGTAATATGTCTGAAATGATGACAACCATGTGCGTACCAAATGTCATGAGTATCTGAGCAACTATGTCCCAACGACACGACCACAGCCTCTTACACAGGCATGAAAGAAATCCCAGTGTATCCCACATGTTCACACCTTCTTCCACCGAGTTTCTACGAAGGTTGAGTCCACTAAAACATGAAATCTAAATCATTACCAGTTTGAACAGTAGAAGGTTTTATGGCATCCTAAAGTCCTCAGATGTGTTGGTTGATGAAACCTCGCCGTGTGTTTGGGGCGCTACGGCAGAACTTTGAGCCTTTTCCACCAGTCCTGAAGGGTGTGCCAAATCTTTTGGACTTTCCGGCCTCTTTGGCGCCCGAGTCGTCATGAATGGATTGGACAGGCTCTCGCTGACTGCATGGGGCTACTCTAAATCCAACTTACTCCTGGGTCTGGGGAGGTGGGGGTCTTCAAGTAATCCTGTTGAGTTCTCCAGCTGCACAAACAAAGCTGACTGGATAACAAAGGCTTCCAAGAGAGGAGAAGAAAGAGGAGGAGGAGGAGGAGGAGGTGAACCCAAACCACAGCATCTTCCTGTGTACCTGCTCCGAGATCGAGAGCGAGCGAGAGCGCCGTGAATGACCGGGAATCAGGAAACCACGACATGACCACACAGATTAAGCCCCGCCGCTTTACAACAGACAAGTGTGCGGTTGTTCCCATCTGGTCATAAATCGCGCCGCCGCCGCCGCGACCTGCAGGACGGGTTGCAAAAGTACCGCCGGCCCAAAAAGCCGGAAACCTGAAACCTTCTCCTCCTCCGGCTTCCTCGTCGTTGTGCAGAATGTTTGTGGAGCAACGTAGCAGTGAACCAAAAACCACATGTTAAAAAGGTTTGCAGCATTACGTCTAACTGGTCGGAGCTTGCAACGAGAAGAAGAAGCCCTGAAAGCTTCAGGAAATCCTGGCGTGCTGCTACAAGCAGCAGCAGGTCACGGGGGGTCTCATGGTTTGTCCTTGGAGTGGAAGAGGAATGCACCAGGAGACCAGGAGACTGATGTGTTGTCATTGGTTAAAAAAAAACGCCTTCCTAATATAGTCTCCACCAAATATCAGTTCATGTAAATGTTTATATGATAATCACAACGGCCGACGGCTGTTTGGAGAAGCAGAGACAGATAGAGCGAGTAAGTGTGCATCTGTTTCTCTACCTGCCAGCAGAGAGCCAACGCCGTCTCCGCGTGACCTTTAGTGACATCACGGCGGAGGAGGAGGACGCCATGTTTACTCCCTCTCCGAGCGGAGACACTCCCAGCTCTTGGCTGCGAGCGCTGCATGCTGTCAGCTGTGTGTTGTGACTTGCGCTTCGGCAGCTTGTGAACAGAAGGCGTTTATTTTGCTCCGGCTGCCACACCCAAGGAAAGTGTTTTCAGCAGAAAGAGGGGGAGTAGGAGCGAGGAGCCTCTGCAGAACTCCCATCACAGAGTCCACATGTATGAACACACATCGTCTCCTTTTGAAAGTCCCACGTTGACCGCCAACTGGTTTGGTTTAACCAGGTTGCCTCCGTCAGGTTGCCTCCACCAGGTTGCCTCCACCAGGTTGCCTCCTCTGATCTGCAGCGAGTGCCGACGACGAAAGAGAAGCGAGGGTCCCAAAGGAAAAGCCTTTCCTGCTGCTTCCTCCAGCAGGCCGCTCTCAGGCCGGAGCTGAAACCTGAGCATCCTTCAGGGAGCGACACCACCCACCCTCCACCACCCACCACCACCCATCCCCGCCTTCAACCCCACACTGACCTGTTACGTTAAAGAAAGTCCCACAAACCCCGTTCCCACCACTCATTTATTAAGCCAACCATGCACGGATACGTCCATCTATTTATTTATGTGTTCAGCTCATCTGTTTGTCCTGAATGCCGTCCCTCGGGGTCCCCCATTGAGACGGGGTCCGATTACAGAGGCCATGTTGGAGGGAAAAACCGGGGAGCCGGATCAGCAGCGAGCCGACCCTCAGCTGCTGGACTGAGCGCTCTAACAGAGAAGATGCTGTCTGAGGCCGGACGCCTGCAGCTTGAGGAGTGTCTGGCCGACCAGCCGAGGCGGTTCACTGCAGCACCCCGGGGTGACGCTTTGCCCAGCCAAGACCATGATGGGGGACGCGTGTGTGGGCAGCAGCCTGGCAGCGCTCATGGGCGGGTGGCGGTTTTGTTCTGGTGCAATGAGCCATGTGGTCACACTGCAGACGGCATGATGCCCTGTCTTCAGCCGGCCCAAGGCATGCTGGGAGAAAAACCTGAGTCCATAAGGTGGCCGTGCAACCCCCCCAAAGAAAGCACAGCAGCATCAATGAACCTGCTGACAGAGCCTTCAGCGCTTCACCCCCCCTGATGTTATCACAGCGAGATGTTTGCTGCTCTTAACTGGCTCTGCAGCTTCCGTGTGCATTCAGACTGCGGTTTGAGAGCCGAGATAAAGTTTCAGACAGCGGCGGCGTGCAGGCCGAGGCGTCCACAGGATGGACGATGATGGATGGAGGAGGGGGGAGGGGGGGCTTTTATCTGGGCAATAAACATTAGTGCCTCCTCCTTATCACCTTATCTGGCTGAGATTGGAGGATTCTCCAAACAACAGGATGCCTGATGGCCGGACTGCTGACACCTACGTATCCCTCTCTGCAGGCTTCAGTCGACCTCGCTGATAACGTCATACTGAGGAAGTTATTATATATATATAACTATAGTCATGTATTCAGATGGAGCCGTCCTCTGGGAGCACATCTCCGGCCCCACCAGATTAACTCCTACATGGGGATAATGGGGCTTTTGTCTTATTAATACATCCTTTCAATACAATGCCTTCTTTAGAGTGACGGATGAACAAGCCTCAACAACATCGGAGGGTCAGGGGGGGGGGGGGGGCACAGCAGGCTGCGCAACGGCTCCAATGAAATGTATGGAGGCCCCTGGGAGGACGCAGACACACACACACACACACACACACACACACACACACACACACACACCGACAGATGTAACCCTGCGTGTTAATATTTAACTCTGCTGTTATGGATTAAACTGGCTGGTTTCTGCTGTCAGACCAACGGGACTTCCTGAAGACGCGTTAACGTGGTATCTAAACGTTAACGTGATTAACGTGAAGCAGCAGCAGCATGCAGACTGTCACCTCGGTGTGGTGGACGGAACTCACCCATGAGAGAGAGGGAGATCGTGAGAGCAGAGAAGAGACGCTCCGGTCGGGTCTTCCAGACCTCCTCACATGTGTCCCCCAGCGGCGCGGCGACGCTCCGACCCGGACTCAAACACACAGCCTCCCGGTGACAATCACAAGTTTGCTGGAGGACTCGACGGCGGCGTGTCTCGGCGAGTCTTCGGTAGATCCATACCGGGCTGTGTGCGCCACCGCGGAAACGGTTTGGAGATCAGCCCGGGGAGAGGACGACGAGTCCGAAACAACCAGACAGGAAGAAAAGCACGAGGAGACTCTTCTTCTTCTCCTCTTCCTCTCTGAAACACACTTTCTCTCCCGTCGCTCTAATCCAACACGTCTGCTTGTCCTCCTGCTGCTCTCTGGGAACAACAGCTCCACGGGGCTGGAGCAGGGAGGCGCGCGCACAATACGCACCCCCTCCTCCCTCCCACACACACACACACACACACACACACACACACACACACACACACACGCACACACACACACACACACACACACACACACACACACACACACACACACACACACAGACACACACACTCACACACACACACACACACACACACACACACACACACACACACACACACACTCACACACACACAGACACACACACAGACACACACACACACACACACACACACACACACACACACACACACACACACACACACACACACTCACACACACACAGACACACACACTCACACACTCACACACACACAGACACACACACTCACACGCACACACACACACACACACTCACACACACGCACACACACGCACACACACACACACACACACACACACACACACACACACACACACACACACACACACACACGCTGTGTGGAAACCTATATGCCCATAAAGAATCGGAGAATATAAAACTATGAAACCTGATTTTGCACAGCACTTAATATGGAAAATATATATATTTATATTTTAAAAGAGCTATTTCTGGAGCGTTTTCTTCTCCAGCGCACAAATGAAGTCCAGATGTTCCACCTCTTCACTTCCTCCCTCCGCGCTGATCCCAGCGTGAACCAGAGCCCGCTCTCCGCAGCTCATCCTGGCCCGGGTTCCCCTCATGCATGTCTAAAGGCAGCGGGATGTGATCAATATACATAGTCCAGCGTTACAGCAGCGCGCTGCATGCATGATAATACTAATACTACTACTAATACTAATAATACTAATACTAATACTAATAATAATAAAGCATCAGAGAGCTGCTTCTGGACCTTCAACGTGCTGCAGGCTGGTGAGTCACCGCCGTGGTCTCCCTGCAGGTCTGAGGCTGAGGAGGGTGAGGTGAAGGTAAGTCAGGGCCTGTTAGTCATCAGGGCTGGGCCCAGACACACTCACACACACACACACACACACACACACACACACACACACACACACTCACACAGGGCAGGTGCTGCTGGCTGCAGTCAAAGAGCCTCCTATCAACCCTCAGAGGAGGTAATAATGTCTTCCCTGCCATTACGCTGAAAGTCATCCGAGAGGCGATGATGTCATGTGTCTAGCTGCTGTGTGATGTTGTTATTGGATTTCTTAGTTATTATCTTTAAAGCAAAACATCTGGGAGCTCCTCGGCTTCCGTGCTGAAGACGTTTGCTCCAGTTGTTGATGTTTGGTTGCACCAAGGTGGAGAAGATGAGATGAATGAGTCCCACTATGGGACATCGCTGGTGTTTACAGGGAAAATAATAAATACGTAAACATTATAAACAAAGAAACCATCTAAAGAGTGTGGAGATCATATGTCGGGATAAGGAAGGAAACACTCATTCACCCTTAGATCAACTCATCTAAGATTAGTTGTGTTGTGTGAATCCAAATAGAGGTGGAGGAATGAAAAGGAATCCATTTGGAAACAGTAGGAATTAAACTTTAAAATGAGAGTTAAACTGACGTTAGAGACAGGTTTAAATCTGGTGTTGCCCCACTGTTAAAGTGGAGCAACGTGATTTCATCAGGGTTTTAAAAGACTCCTTGTTGGTGCAACTCGATGATGATTCAGGGCTTAGACTAAAAGTGACCACAGTTCAAAGGGCAGGAAGCAGCTGGTTCGCCTTCAGACTCGTCTCACCTGGATGACATCACAGAACGCACGTCGACGTATACAGACAATATGAATCCATACGCAGCAAACACAAGTCAGTTTGACTCATGTCGTGTCTGCTGATGGTTTACTGATGGGGGGGGGGGGGGGGGGGGGTAGAGATTGTGCAATCCACTCTCACCACGCTCATCCCTCCTCCTCCTCCTCCTCCTCCTCCTCCTCCTACGCAGCAGCAGCTGGTTTGTGGGAAGTTCTCGCTCTGAAGGGAAAAAGAAGAGGAACTTCACCATCGTTCTGTCCTCGATGGAGACTTTAACGTTAACGTCTTCACCGTTTCACCTTCAAAGCTTTTCAGTCGATCCGTCTCCGCCCGCCGGCGTCTGGCAGGTCGACTGGGCGGAGGCTCGGGGTGGGGGGGGCTTTATGGACTCTTGCTGTCAGTGTGTTTATGATGGGACTCTTTAAAAAAGCTGCCCCACTGCTGTGTCTCTCAGTAAGCTTTTAGGGGAGGGGTCAAGAGCCCTGACCTCACTTCCTGTTGGGGCTCCTCACAAGCATTCCATTGTCTGTGAGAATGTGCATGGGCCCGGGGGACTCTGCACATCTGGCAGCTGTTATTAGCAAACTCCTGTGCCCCCTCCCTCCCTCCATCCCTCCCTCCACCCCCCGAGGAAGATTACTTCATGTGCTGGTGGGTGTGTGCCCCAAAGTGCACCTCGAAATAAAGCCTCTGGGAAGGCATTGTTTCATTGTGGCCGGACTGAATCAGGTAGAAACGCCAGAAGTTAGAAGTTTGTCTCCACGAGAACAAACAGCAGCGTCAAAGCAATGATTAGTTATTTGCTTTCTTGTTGCGGTTGGATAAGATGATAGGTGATGTCCCGTGTGTTTGTTCTGGACAAACACTGAACGTGTTGTTGGTTATGTGTCGTTCAACACTGATCAGATTCACCGGCCCGGTGAAGGAGGAACATGAAATCTACCGGCTTCCTGTTCACGGACATGAATGCATGAAAACCACGCCAATGGAACGGGAATTACCATCCATTTTCCTCTAATTAAATGTATTCACGTAATTATACATGACGTTCATGATGCAGATGATTCATAGCAGCAGGGATCTTTTCACCTGATTCAGCAAAAAAAAAAAAGAGAAGAAGCATTTTTCTCCCTGACGTTATCATATTTAGAATGTGCGGCCCCCGTGACCCCACTTTGAACCTACCGCAAGTGGGGCAGGTTTTAAGTTTGAGACGGGAACGAATGCAGCAACAGAAAGTAGATCAGCACCCACAAAAGAGGAGCGCATCACATTGTCTATGACTCATCTCCAGATAGACCTTCTCTTCAAACGACTCAGCAAGACCCAAAAAAGGCCAAGCCTTGTCTTAGAAGAGCGGCCAAATCTTCTACGCTCCTACTTTTAGAAGCAGGATTCCACTGGGGAGGTCATTAGCAGCCGTTCTCAGGCTCTGTGTTGTGTGACGGGGATTTCCATCCCGTGATTCGATGAAGAAGCAGAGATGAGAGTATGAAAGACGAATCAATCCAGACAAAACACGTTGGATGAAAACAAACTGTGAATTCAGAACAGAAACTACAACTAAAGGTCGCTTCCTCTTCCACAGAAAAATGCCAGAGAAACCTTCCTCTTTTCTGCACGGACGCTCGATGTCGATGGTATTTTTAGCGCCGTCAACGTTCCTCAGGTCACGTGCATCAAAGTGGTGATGTGATCGGATGACGAGGGGGAAGGAAACGTGCAGTTAGCACCTGGGAAAGGCTGTTGTCGCCCCTGTTCTGGGCAACGTGACCAAATGAATTCTGGGTAGAAATCCTCGTTGCACTGAGATTAAACAGCCTCACACCAAATATTACTTTTACACACGGCTTTACTGGCTCTGTATGCAGGGAATCAGTCGCATACCAGGAGCAAGACATGCAAATGGAAACGCAGCTTTAGTTCCAAAATGATTTATTTCCTCTTTTTCATGCTAGTCGAGGTGAAGTCTGAACAGGTGAGTCTTGAGCCTTTTTCGGAAGATGGCAAATGACTCAGCTGTCCTGACATTAGTCGGGAGTTCGTTCCACCACTGAGGCGCCAGAGCAGAGAAGAGTCTGGACTTTGCTGAGTGACATTTGTTTGATTTCAGCGATGGTGGTACCAGCCGGCCAGCTGAAGTAGAGGAGCCAAGTGCTCGCTTCGGGGCGTGAGGTTTGACCAGTGTTTGAAGGTAGATGGGTGCCGTTCCATTGATGGCCCTGAAGGCCAGTGTCATCGTCTTAAATCACCAGTCTGTCTTCCACCACAAGTCTGTCTTCCACCACCAGTCTGTCTTCCACCACCAGTCTGTCTTCTTCCACCACCAGTCTGTCTTCTTCCACCGGTCTGTCTTCTTCCACCAGTCTGTCTTCCATCACCAGTCTGTCTTCTTCCACCAGTCTGTCTTCTTCCACCACCAGTCTGTCTTCCACCACCAGTCTGTCTTCTTCCACCACCAGTCTGTCTTCTTCCACCACCAGTCTGTCTTCTTCCACCGGTCTGTCTTCTTCCACCAGTCTGTCTTCCATCACCAGTCTGTCTTCTTCCACCGGTCTGTCTTCTTCCACCGGTCTGTCTTCTTCCACCAGTCTGTCTTCCACCACCAGTCTGTCTTCTTCCACCACCAGTCTGTCTTCTTCCACCGGTCTGTCTTCTTCCACCAGTCTGTCTTCCATCACCAGTCTGTCTTCTTCCACCGGTCTGTCTTCTTCCACCGGTCTGTCTTCTTCCACCAGTCTGTCTTCCACCACCAGTCTCTCTCCCAACACCGGTCTGTCTTCCCCCATCAACCCTCTCCACCTCATTTCCCTTCTCTGTGATGTCACAGTACACCCTCCACCTTCCCTTGCTGCTGTCCACCACACTATATCTGATCGTTGCACTTAGATCTCAGGGGAACAATAGGAGGTACAAACAGAGCCTTAAATAATGAATAAATGGTAGTAACAGTATCTGCTGCGTTGTTGTTAGACTCATTAAAAGGTAGAATCTGGGGCACCGTCCGTCCGGTTAATAGACACAGACAGCGCTTGTGGCGGTGGAGTTTGGTTTCTCCTGTCGGCAGCGAACACCACGAGTGCTGCCTGGAGTCAGGGCGGCTTATCTCCCTCTGCACTCCAAACAGTGGGCTTAAGTGCTGGCTGTGCCTCACGTCTCTGCTGTTCACAGGTTTAGAAGAAATCTGTCCGGCCTGCATTCACTCCCCCGAGACCTGCAGTGTTATCTTACCGCTTATCTCCCAGAGCATCAGAAAGCTTTATTTTGCCCGCACAAAAGAACTCAAATTCTTTTTACACTTGATCTGCTGACTGTTGGGGGGTAGCGTCTGAGTCCCTGTCCACATTCAGGTCATACTCTCACAATGTCTGTCCTCTTGTGTGTCAGCCATGACTTTAATTGTTTGTGTGTAACTGGAGGACATTTTATCAAAACAAATCATTTTTTCCTTTCATAATTTTCTCCCTGGTGCTTTTATAATTTTTCATCGCTCCACCCCTCTACTGTGGCGTCTCACAGGAGTATAGAGTTACCTTATTTTTACATTGGGGCCTGAAAAGACCAGTTCCCATGGTCCAGTCCTGCAGCGGTCTGTGTACTGGTTGCCATGCTGGAGTCTTAGTATGGGTGTTGTGTTTACTGTCCTCGTGGTCCGCGAGGAGAACTGTGTGAAGGGGGCCCACATGCTCATGACTTGTGTGGCTTCCTGCAGATTAGTGCCGTGTTTATAGAGCCTTGCTGAAGTACCCTTAGCAAAACACATTCAAATCCACCATCCATTATGAGAATCCTGTCTGTTAACATCAGCAGCGAGCGCCTGGTTTTATAGTCATTCGGCGGTTGGAGAAGGTGTCTTTTCGGCCACAGATTGATCCCCTTTGTCATTTAATCTTCAGAGGCATCACAAAAGGGCAAAACTGGAAATCTGTTGTTTTGACCTGAAACCATATGGCAGCCATCAGAGGCTCCGCTCACATTGGCAGAAGAAACTCAACCCCGACGCTAATCTCGCTAATTCATCCAGCAGAAAGTAAGTTCAAAAGGTTAGTCATAGGTTAGCATGTGCATGCGTGTGTGCGTGTGTGTGTGTGCGTGTGTGTGTGTGTGTGTTAGTGGTAGTGCAGGGCAACACTGATCTCAAAATAAAGCTCATTAGCAGGAATCAGTCATGATTTCTCCGTTTACATGGAGGCAGAGATGGCCATGAGATGCTGATGTGTCACATCTGTAATAGTCATATAACATCTGGTTTCATCGACCTTGGCCGGGTTTCAGAGAGCGCTCTGTTGAGGTGAGAGAGAACTAGTGCAGATGTTGCACGTTGCAAACCACCGGTCCTCTCTGTGTGCTCATGCAGAAGGTTTCTGCAGAGTTAACGGCGAGTGGAGGAGCCGGCGGAGCGGTGAAGGAGTTTAAATAGAAAAAGGGATGGAAGTGTGTAAGCACAGGAGGGAAGGAAGTGGAGTGAAGTTGGTCAATAGAGGGTAAAATAAGCTTTGGGTAACCAGGTCAAGCGTGCACCTCTGTGGGAGAAGCTCGCGTGCTGCACGGCCGGATCTCTTGTGTGTTTTTGCTCGAGGCAGAACGATCCCTGTTTGTTTGTAAAAGTCTACAAAAGAGTGTTTGTGCGAACACGGACGTCAAAAGGTGCACATTTCTCTCCCCGGGGGTCAAAACTTATCTCCTGTTTCCCAAAGAGAGGCTGGCACTTGACTGCCAGGGGTCAATGCTGGGGGGGGGGGGGGGCGGGGGGTCATCAGATAAGAAGGATGGGGGAGACTTTAATCCAGCCTCACGACCTCCGCTGCCTCCGCACACCCGCTCGGTTAAAGGCGACCTTTCACAGAGCCGAGCCATGCCGTGGATGTGGTAAAACATATAAAGACAAGGTAGACAAAGAGTGTGAGGAGGGAGGGGGGGGGGGGCAGCAGGGGTCTGAATGTCACACTGTCCTGATACGGCCTGAAGCACTTGTGTCTGATAAAGCCGGTCATGAGCATGACCGAGACGGGACGTGGCCCAGACGGTCACATGGACCTGGAATGGATGACCGAAGGCTGTGAAATATGTAATTTAATCTGCTAAACAATCGACCTTTCAGTGAATCCCAGCGAGAGAGCCGGGGTTAAACGTTGAGAGATATGTTTCTGTGGAGCTAACGTTAGCACAGTTAGCACATGAGTAACGTTTATGAGATGCTACTGAACGTCTACACACTGCTTCTTAATGAGTCTTCTGTCTGGACCTCCCGGTGATCACGTCTGATCCGCAGCCTGTTAGCTTCTATCTTTATCTTTTCACTTCAACATCCGGGATGTTTCCTTTCAAACACTTTCTGTCTGCTTCTCATTTCCGTTTCCCCAACAATTAGATAACGTGTGATTGTGTCACTCTCCGTCACCTTTGAACCGGAGACAGGCCTTCCCCCAGCTTTATTGATGCACACACACACACACACACACACACACACACACACACACACACACACACACACACACACACACACACACACACGCCACCCGGGAAGCCACGCTTTGATCAGCACTCTTGTACACATTCTTCCCACCGTCCTCTCCCTTCCCTCCCGGTGTTTATTATTGGCTGCAGCTGGAACACCTCCGAGGTCGCGCTGACAAAAAGATCCCGCCGCCCAAAAAAGCAGGACCAGCCCACCTCTGTTTGACTTCCAGTCAAGTTAGTGTGCACCACCACTGTGTAACGTGTCACCGGCTCTGTGGATACACTGCAGGTTGTCCTCTATTCAAGAGAATTTCTATCAAGCTGCAGCCGCTGGGTTCTGTTTCCAGTGACCTCTGACCTCTCTGTGTGTGGAAGATAACAGTGACGAGGCTCAATTATGAACCACTTCCCTGTTTGATGAATGAGGTTATCCACAAACGTTCTTTAGCACCAACGGGTTGAGTTTAAAAAGGAACAGCTTCAGTCAAGCTTTCAGTATTTCAGGTTCTCCACTCAAACAATAAACCAGCAGCTACCATGTGTTTGTTGACAGAGACTTCCTCTGAGTCATCTCATGTGTTGCATGTTACAACGTGGCGACAAACACACTTCAATCACAGACGCATGCCCTTCAAATACATCTCTGGTGTCACATGGCTTCTCTAAAGGGTTCCTGAAGGTTGTCTCTGAGGGATCAGGATCAGGCCAGCAGAAGGAAAATGACATCGTGGTCATATTGATACAGCTGTACTCTAAATGCACCATGATCTCACCGGCCACATCCAATCAGGTTCAAAACGACTTCATCCCCCACAGCCAAGTCTGCAACAACCTCGAGGCAAGGCAGGGAAAGTTCCCAGAATCCAACCACCCTGCATTTAATCCCTTTCATTCACGTTAAAAAAGCACAGAACATAAACAATACATTAGAAGACAATTAGACGCTACACACTTGCTGGGGAGCTGGCGGCCCGTCGTTAGCATGCGTGCTAATGGCAACCAGACGTCACTGATGAGACATGATGACTAAAAAAACCTCCGTCAGATTTCTCCCTGGATACGAACGTGTGAGTGGGGTTTTCACATCATGATGACGGTGAGCTCACGCTGCTGCTTGCCAGCCGGGCCGCTGGGAGACGGGTGAGTCACGCCGTCGCAGCCTGAGGTCTGCTCCAGGGGCCGATCGGCAGCATCCAAACGGACGGGGAACCATCCCTCCGTCGGTGGGTGGAGGACAGGAAACACAAAGTGAGAGGTGTGCATGTGTGTCTCAACCCTGTTGTTTGGGCAACGGATTGCACCATAAAAACTGACGAATATCGCTGCCGGATAAGAAAACAGAGAAATGTGGCTTTAATTACCAGCTCACAGGACTGTACAATAACTGGCGGTAGCGTCGCTAACCTCAAACACATTGAATGAGACATTCTTGCTGATGGTGAAAGCAGTTTTTACTAAATGTCAACGGTGTTACTAACCCAGACCACAAGATTGCTCTCTGATATCGGAGCCACGAACAAGTTCATATTTCTGGAATACAGAAATGATGACTTCACGCTGCTCCCGGTGGAGGAGAGCTGTTCTTCTTCAACCTTCTACTCGGGGGGGAATGTTTGTCACCTCATGATTGGCGCCGCTGACCTCCAACCAGCTCCAATAACACGTTAAATCGGCTCTCCAGCTTGGAGAAACCTTTAACCCTGAAAGGACCTGCAGCTTTAAATCAAAGGGACTTAAAGGGAAAAAGACAGAATGTTCCTTCTGGAGGTGAATTGATTTAACGGCCTCTGTGAAATATTGCTCTTATGCTGGCCTCGGACCACTCTTGCCCCCTAACCCCTTCCCCAGCCAAACCCCTCCTCCTCCTCCTCCTCCTCCTCCTCCTCCTCCTCAGAAGAGCCCAAATTCCAAGAAAAAGATGCAGTGAAGTTCTGGCTTCTATAAATCACAGCCTGGCTCCTAAGCCGCTCCCTGCAGAGCACCGAGGGGAGAAACATCATCCCCCCCCCTTCCCCCCCTGACTGTTTTAATGCTGCAGAGCTGCAGATGAGAACTTCCTCTCCATTTCACCACAACCTCAACAGGCCTCCATTCCACTTTTCAGGCCCTCACCGTGCGTCAGATCTTTACGAGCTCGTCTGTCGCACGGCGGCGGCGTCAAAGCCGTGCCTCGCCGCTTTGTTTACCTGTTAGTGCCTCTGCATGTGGCCATGGCGTCGTTAGGCGCTTTATTGCCCACAATTCACAGCGGTGCCAGTCAAGTCTGACTGGCCCGTATCTCCTAACTGTGTTTTTATAGTGAGAACGGCGGCAAACAACCCCTTGGGGGGGTTTTAGGAGGGGGGCTCATGTTGCAGAGAAACCCTGAGGAATAAGTGCAAAGATCTGCATGATGTTCCACGACTCTGATGGGAAAATGTGTTACACAAGCGCTGTGGCAGAGCGTCGTATTGATCGTGTGAGTGAAGCCCAACCCGTGAGACCGGCGGACCTGTCGCTGCACGCCCGTCAGATTCATACGCAGGTCTGGAGGTTCTGACAGAGGCGTCACGTGACTCCGGGTTTCTGGGACAGGACGGCGAACGTAAACAGAGAACATCCGTAAACAGTTTAGAAGACCCGTTTGGACTTTGATCCAGAAGCGAGGGAAGGAGAGGGGGGGGGGTGAAGCTCTGCAGCTGATACTCCCTCTATGGTTCCCGGCTGGGAGGAGCAACATCAGGCTGTTCTCCTTTGGGGCGTTCTGCCTGTACAAACAAACCGACCCCAGGCCTCTTGGTCTAATGGGAACCAGACCTGCTCCAGGACCACATCCCCCCCCCTCTCTCTGTATGACCAACGCTCCACTGACACACACTCCAGCTGAAGGACGCACTTCAATTATCCCAAACAGACCTGAAAATATTCCCCAGTTTTCCCACACAGCGACGGGTTGATGACGTCCCGACGTCGGCGCTGACCTTTTGACCCTGGAGCAGCCAGACTCCAGTGACCCGCACTTATCTCTCTCTCTCTCACTTTCACATGCTTTCCCTCCTCCCTCCCTCATCTGTACATCACACACACACACACACACACACACTCTGACTCATGTCCATACTGGGCCCGTCCAGCCTTTTCTTTCTCCCAGAACATCACATACATATGCATGGAACGTTTATACCTTATATGATTATAATGTGAAGATACACCACGATGAGAAACGACCTTATGACACGTCTGCATGCATTTTAATGAAACATCTTGTGTTTGGTTATTGTGTGACTCTAATAAATAATATATATGTTAGTTGAGATACATATTTTAGTCCTATCCTCACGTCTTCCTCCCCCATCTAAAACTCACATGATCAACAGGAAGTGACATCATTTGAGTCCGCTGAGGACCATGGGAGGACCGAACGCTAATCCCCTCTCACTCTAATTTCAGTATTTTGATAATTTAAGACTCTTTTTAAAGATAGATTTGTGTTATTAGCTCTGATGTCACATGTATTTGCTTTTTGACAACCTTTTCTTTTTCCAGTCCGATCCAAACATCTCTCCTATTAAACCAGATTTCTTTCGACCCGGTTTCATGGCGTCCCTGATGTGCTGCTCCGGGTCTGGAGGCCCGGCGGTTCAGCTCATCCTCGGCTACAAAGTCTGAATGTTCTCATTGTGAGGTCTCAGAGTTTATCAGAGAATGTCCTCCCAGTCTCTCTATCTGAATGTTCTGTTTCACTAAAGTATGAATATTGGCAGCGAGTCAGCCGAGGGCAGAGGAAGAAAAGGCTCCACGCTGCCGGCCTGTGAAGCAGAGAGGGCTGATTGTGATACGGCCGGGCGACACCGGCCTCACACCGACATGTGGTCCTGTTTAAACGCCGTCGCTGCATTCTCCACCATAACAAATACACATTAAAGCTTCCTCCTGTTGCTCTTCTTTTGCTTGTGTTTTAAAGCTGTGCGTTCAAGGCCAGAAAAGCACCTTTTTCATGCGTGCTGGAACCCGTGGTCCGAGTGCTGGGAAGCTGATCCATTCAGCAGATTTATTCTGCAGAATGGAGCGTGTTCCCTCCCACACATCTGGGCACAAACCCGCCAATGTTCCCGGAGGCATGAGGATGAGCTCTCTCGTGTCTTTGTGTGCAGTGCATGCTGGGAGTGGCCAAGCCCAAGATGCCCCCCCCCCCCCCCTCTCTAGAGCTGAAGTGTTTTTCTGCAGAGTCAGCAGCAAACTGAGACCTGCCGGTAACAAACGTGTTGCAACTCACTCTGGCTCTGTGGAAGAGGAGTCGGGAGGCGTGGCTCGGGGATGTGAAGGAGCGTGTTTACAGCGGTTTGCACTCGTATTATTAGATATCACAGACTTATATTCTAACATGTATAATCTAGCCTGTGTGACATCGCTCCAGGATACATATATAATTGGTGCTCCATTGATCCACAGCAGACATGTAATCACACGCCCCGGTTCTGATGGATGACGGATCAATACGCTGGCACAACAGCAGCAACCACGTTGGGTTAATAATGAGTCACATTGTGTCTTCCAATCCCAATAAAACTTAAATGTTGCAACATAACCCAGGAAAAAACGCGTAACGCGGGCCGAGGTGGGTGTGTCCAGTTGAATCAGCGTCGGGTTTCTATTCCCACTGATGTCATCTGTTGAGGCAACAGAGCTTTTGGCAGGAAGGGACTGACAAACAGTCAAGGTCGTTGACCCACGACGGGCAAACAGGGCCGCCAATCAGTTTGTGTCCCTGATGTTTCACATTAATGATTATTCCCTGACGTATGGTGGAGACAGGGCAGTCTTTGTGTATTAACGGTCACACACACACACACACACACACTCCATTCTTCCCTTCTCTTCCTCCACATTGTTCCGCTGCCACGTTGCAGCCGAGGAAGCCGAGACACCTGGATCCAGCTGCTCCTCGCTGCTCCTCGCTCCGTGGTCATGTGACGACGATGATGATGTGGCACGGTCTGATAGTGAGAAACTAGCCAGCGTGGGGACTCCACACCCCCGTTGCCCCCCCCCCCCCCCCCCTCCCCTCTCCAGAATCAAATAGAGATGTGTGGGATTACTCTCACAGGAGGAACTTGAACCCTCTGACTTCCTGCTCGCTGATGAGGTCACCGGTCTCAGTGGGAGTGTCTGTGAAATGCATGCTCAATAACAGACGCCTGACGGCGGGGTGGAGGGGCGTACGGGGGGGAAAGCGGGGGGATTCGGGGTAAGATGACAGGTCGATGTGGGGCTGGGGGGGAGACAGGCAGTCCAGTGCCTGTCTCTCTGCCATGTGTTGGTGTTATGAAGAGGGCTCTCTTTTTAAAAAAGAAAATCTGACACGAGTGGGTGGAGGGTGATGAGAAGCTGCACGGCCAGGAAAATGTTCCCGTCTGACAAAACGCTCTGTTTGGTCATGAATCACAGTTAGTCGAGGCCCAAAATCTGACTTTATGTATTAATCTGACGGTTCAGATATCAGATATCATCTCGTTCTGGAATCATATCTTATCTAAGTTGAGTTCGACATTTTAGGATTTTTTTGCTTCCTGCATAAACATGTTTCACAAGTGTGTTCAGGAATCTTATCTCCAGAGAGGAATCCAGCTGAATCTTCCTGAGGGGGGTTTCCCAGGTCGGGAGAAATGTGTGTGAACGGCTTTAACCTGAATGTAATGATGGAAGGGAAAGCTGGATGCTGACGCTTTGAGGAACCAGAGAGCGACTGAAGAATTAGGACTATCAGTTATAGTAAGATTTTTAATGACGTAGGAGGATTAAACATGTTGTTTCTGCAGGAAGATAAAATAAGCAGGATACGTTTCTGTAATGAGGACTCCATATACCAGAATGCTCTGCTTCGCCCTGAGGCTGGCCAACAAAACGAGAGCTTTTACAACTGTCACAACAGAGAGTGTGACACTGTCTGTGTGGCATACCAGCATCTGACTGGTGGCTGATGGTAGCTGATGGTAGCTGATGGTAGCTGATGGTAGCTGATGGTGGCTGATGGTGACTGATGGTGGCTGATGGTGACTGATGGCAGCTGATGGTGACTGATGGTGGCTGATGGTAGCTGATGGTGACTGATGGTGACTGATGGTGACTGATGGTAGCTGATGGTGACTGATGGTGGCTGATGGAAAATGATGGTGGCTGATGGTAGATGATGGTGTCTGATGGTAGATGATGGTAGCTGATGGTAGCTGATGGTGGCTGATGGTAGATGATGGTGGCTGATGGTAGATGATGGTGGCTGATGGTAGCTGATGGTAGCTGATGGTAGATGATGGTAGCTGATGGTAGCTGATGGTAGATGATGGTAGCTGATGGTAGCTGATGGTAGCTGATGGGAGATGATGGTAGCTGATGGTAGCTGATGGTGGCTGATGGTAGATGATGGTAGCTGATGGTGGCTGATGGTAGCTGATGGTGGCTGATGGTAGATGATGGTGGCTGATGGTAGATGATGGTGGCTGATGGAAAATGATGGTGGCTGATGGTAGATGATGGTGGCTGATGGTAGATGATGGTAGCTGATGGTAGCTGATGGTGGCTGATGGTAGATGATGGTGGCTGATGGTAGATGATGGTGGCTGATGGTAGCTGATGGTAGCTGATGGTAGATGATGGTAGCTGATGGTAGCTGATGGTAGATGATGGTAGCTGATGGTAGCTGATGGTAGCTGATGGGAGATGATGGTAGCTGATGGTAGCTGATGGTGGCTGATGGTAGATGATGGTAGCTGATGGTAGCTGATGGTAGATGATGGTAGCTGATGGTAGATGATGGTGGCTGATGGTAGATGATGGTAGCTGATGGTGACTGATGGTAGCTGATGGTAGCTGATGGTAGCTGATGGTAGATGATGGTGGCTGATGGTGGCTGATGGTAGATGATGGTGGCTGATGGTGGCTGATGGTGACTGATGGTGGCTGATGGTAGCTGATGGTAGCTGATGGTAGATGATGGTAGATGATGGTAGATGATGGTAGATGATGGTAGCTGATGGTAGCTGATGGTAGATGATGGTAGCTGATGGTAGCTGATGGTAGCTGATGGGAGATGATGGTAGCTGATGGTAGCTGATGGTGGCTGATGGTAGATGATGGTAGCTGATGGTAGCTGATGGTAGCTGATGGTAGCTGATGGTAGATGATGGTGGCTGATGGTAGATGATGGTAGCTGATGGTGACTGATGGTAGCTGATGGTAGCTGATGGTAGCTGATGGTAGATGATGGTGGCTGATGGTGGCTGATGGTAGATGATGGTGGCTGATGGTGGCTGATGGTGACTGATGGTGGCTGATGGTAGCTGATGGTGGCTGATGGTGACTGATGGTGACTGATGGTAGCTGATGGTGGCTGATGGTGGCTGATGGTGGCTGATGGTGGCCGATGGTGGCTGATGGTGGCTGATGGTGGCTGATGGTAGCTGATGGTAGCTGATGGTAGCTGATGGTAGATGATGGTGGCTGATGGTGGCTGATGGTAGCTGATGGTAGCTGATGGTAGCTGATGGTAGATGATGGTAGCTGATGGTGGCTGATGGTGGCTGATGGTGGCTGATGGTAGCTGATGGTGGCTGATGGTGGCTGATGGTGGCTGATGGTAGCTGATGGTGGCTGATGGTAGCTGATGGTAGATGATGGTAGCTGATGGTGGCTGATGGTGGCTGATGGTAGCTGATGGTGGCTGATGGTAGCTGATGGTGGCTGATGGTGACTGATGGTGGCTGATGGTGGCTGATGGTAGCTGATGGTAGATGATGGTAGCTGATGGTGGCTGATGGTGACTGATGGTGGCTGATGGTGGCTGATGGTAGCTGATGGTAGATGATGGTAGCTGATGGTGGCTGATGGTAGCTGATGGTGGCTGATGGTGACTGATGGTGGCTGATGGTGACTGATGGTGGCTGATGGTAGATGATGGTAGCTGATGGTGGCTGATGGTGACTGATGGTAGCTGATGGTAGATGATGGTAGCTGATGGTGGCTGATGGTGACTGATGGTGGCTGATGGTGGCTGATGGTGGCTGATGGTAGATGATGGTAGCTGATGGTGGCTGATGGTGACTGATGGTAGCTGATGGTAGATGATGGTAGCTGATGGTGGCTGATGGTGACTGATGGTGGCTGATGGTAGCTGATGGTAGATGATGGTAGCTGATGGTGACTGATGGTGGCTGATGGTGGCTGATGGTAGCTGATGGTAGATGATGGTAGCTGATGGTGGCTGATGGTGGCTGATGGTGGCTCCAGCTGGCAGCTGGTCTGATGTCAGAGCCCTCTTGATTAAAGGAAGCGGCCTCTGGTGAAGGTCATGTTACTATGAGGTAACTGCTGCTCTGGGACCTGAGCTGGGGGGGGGGGGGGGGGGGGGTACCTGGCCTGAGGCTGTATAGGTAAGGGGAGGGAGGGGGGAGGAAGGGGGGAGGAAGGGAGGAGCAGGATGGCGATCTCAACATACAAAGCCATCTTGTTTCAGATGGAGCTGCTCGGTTGCCAAGCGTCCAGAGCTCTACATCCTGCCGCCAAGAGAAAGAGCCAGTCTTCAAACAAGCTGCATGAACAAAGAGCCATACAGGCATCCATACAGCACACACACACACACACACACACACACACACACACACACACACACACACACACACACACACTTCACTATCTCCCTTCATCTGTTTTGACTTCCCGATGCCAGCCTCATTCAACTCCAAGTATTTCTCAAGAGGTCACGCGTTCAGACCCCAACTCTCAGAAAACAATGCAATTAAGTCAATGTGTACACACACACACACACACACACACACGCACACACACACACACACACACACACACACACACACACACACACACACACACACACACACACACACTCCCCCGTCATCGTCCCTGTGTTTCACCCTCGGGCAAGCGTAATGCCTTCCAGATGTTGACATGCTCTACTCTGCAGACAAACCTTGGAAGTCAGTCCTCTCTGGTGGTGTTAATGGTGCCCAGGAGGTCTCTGAGTGTGTGTGTGTGTGTGTGTGTGTGTGTGTGCTCCCACAAAAGGACCTTCATCGTTTCCCTTTCACAGGGTAATCACTTATCTCTCTTCTCTTTGGCCGATCAGCCAGGGTTTCATACTTGTGGGTGTGGTTTATTAAAGGGACATGCATGTGTGTGTGTGTGTGTGTGTGTGTGTGTGTGTGTGTCTGCAGCTGTTCCCCATCCCGATGGGCACTGCTGGTAAATACTATAGGTTTCATTCGTCTGCATCCACGGGTGGTGGGGGGGGGGCCTTCGGGTGTCATGTGACCGCTGCTCCTCATCAACTATTACGAGCCCACCGGTGTTTCTCCTCTTTCCTTCTTCTAGCTTTTAAATAAAATCAATGGCTGCTCTCCAGAGCGGCTTGTGTTTCCATCCTCCCCTCTCTAAATGATCTGGTGTCACAGTCTGAGATTTATGTTCCTCCATGTTTTCATCCCTAGGAGGGGGGGGGGGGGCATCAGTGTAGACTAAAACACGCCTCCAGGACACACTGGACCTTCAGGCCAGCGTTTTTTTTAATCTTCTCTTTATTCCGCTCATTAGCGGTGGATGGACGATGAAACCGTCCACACATGATGGTGGTTTCAGGGTGTTTCTGTTATTTGGAGCACAGCAAAGACACTATTCCACGTCCACGAAGAGACGAGAAGCAACAACATGAATCCAAAGAAGAGAGAGAGAGAGAGAGGGAGGGAGAGGGAGCTCTGTGAGGAAAGCGTCATCTGCAGCCGCGTTGGAGTCGGCCCAAAACAAACAAGTTAAAATTAAACCCACGGAAAGTCAATCTGCGTGTTTAAAGTCCCTCCAAACAGACGAGATTGCCGCGTTGCCGTTTCAAAGGTCCGTTTTGTGGTCCGATGAACCACAAAGCAACAAATAATGTGTGTAACGCCGAACGAACATCGTCCAAAAAGTCTGGCAGGTGCCATCGAGAGGCATTAGGGACGTATTTAAAACCTGTTTATACACTTAGAGTTATAAGCATTTATAAATACCCTTTAATAATAATATCATACATTATAAAGCCCTTTTCC
>NC_139931.1:682853-702853 GCF_963514095.1 Eutrigla gurnardus
GGAGGGTCTCTGCCGTTCAACTGGAAAAATATGTGGCAGTTTATGACTCCCAAAATGTATGACATCATCACTAAGGACTCTTTAGAAGGCAGCCTCCCCAGAGCCACTTTCTCTTAAACTCCACTGATGAAGCTGATCAGATCTGAGCTTCTTGTTCCCCAGCACGCAGCCCCTAAACATTCCCATATGGTGATGATGTCAGCGTTGCTGAGCAATGATCCTCCGGTGGGGGGGGGGGGACCCTCAGACCTCAACCAGAGGAGCTGAAGACCTGCTGTCAGCCGTGTGCAGATGCCGAGAGAGACAAACAAACAAACAAATGTCCTGTCGTGTCTCTTTTAGACGTTGTGTCTCTCCATGTGATGCTGTGTCTCTTTGAGGCCTTGAAGTTGTTTGGTGTCTCTTTCTTATTGTCTTTTTGTAGTTTAATGTCTCTTTGTTGTCATTTTGCATCTCTGTGATCAACTTTTTATTTATTGTTTTGCATTTCTTTGTGGTCTTTTTGTGTCTCTTTGTAGTTGTTTTATGTTTCTTTGTAGTTGTTTTCTGTCTCTTTGTGGTCTTTTTGTGTTTGTTTTAAGTCATTTTCTGTTTTTTTGGGGTTGTTTTGCATATTCTTGTAGTCATTTTGCGTCTCTGTGTAGTAATTTTGTGTCTCTGTGTAGTCGTTTTGTGTCTCTGTGTAGTTGTTTTGTGTCTCTGTGTAGTTGTTTTGTGTCTCTGTGTAGTTGTTTTGTGTCTCTGTGTAGTTGTTTTCTGTCTCTTTGTAGTTGTTTTGTGTCTCTGTGTAGTTGTTTTGTGTCTCTGTGTAGTTGTTTTGTGTCTCTGTGTAGTTGTTTTGTGTCTGTGTAGTAATTTAGCATCTCTGTGTCGTCGTTTTGTGTCTCTGTGTAGTTGTTTTGTGTCTCTGTGTAGTTGTTTTGTGTCTCTGTGTAGTTGTTTTGTGTCTCTGTGTAGTTGTTTTGTGTCTCTGTGTAGTTGTTTTGTGTCTCTGTGTAGTTGTTTTGTGTCTCTGTGTAGTTGTTTTGTGTCTCTGTGTAGTTGTTTTGTGTCTCTGTGTAGTTGTTTTGTGTCTCTGTGTAGTTGTTTTGTGTCTCTGTGTAGTTGTTTTGTGTCTCTGTGTAGTAATTTTGTGTCTCTGTGTAGTCGTTTTGTGTCTCTGTGTAGTTGTTTTGTGTCTCTGTGTAGTTGTTTTGTGTCTCTGTGTAGTTGTTTTGTGTCTCTGTGTAGTTGTTTTGTGTCTCTGTGTAGTTGTTTTGTGTCTCTGTGTAGTTGTTTTGTGTCTCTTTGAGGTTGTGTTGCCCTTTTTCATAGTTGTTGTGAGTCTCTTTCTGTCTACTTGCAGCTGTTTTGCATCTGTTGTACTTTAGTTTATACTTTACATTTTGAGTCTGTTCTTGGTTGGTGAATGTCTCTTCAGGACAGGTGGTGTAGATGAGGGCCGGGGAGGGCCCTGGTACTTCCTGCTCAGTAATCCATCCGTACTGTCATCAAGTATCTATAGTGCTGACATGTTTACTGTAAAGGAGAGAGAGGAACAAGTCAGGGATTTCTGATTAAAAGTTTTCTCTGGAATCTGTGGAGCATTGTTGAACTCAGTCTTATCACCGGGGGGTCTTTTGGCAGATCCTCCGACTCACCCTCCCCCGACAACTGGGAGGGTCTGAATGAGGTTTTAGAGCCGGTAGGACAGCAAAGGGGGACCTGGAGGGGACCGGATTGTTCCTGGAGAAGCTTTCTTCTAGACTCAGCTGGAATGAGCCTCCCTTCACCAACACTATTAACGATGTTGTTCCCGTCAAACGGAGGTGTTGGCTCTGCTGAGACTCCCGACAGCCATGAAGACTCCTTCATTTCCAACTGAAGAGAGCTGCTGCATTTAAAAGGAGACAGAGAAAGGCAGCCGACAGGAAGTACAATACAATGTACTTCATGCTTGCTTAACCCAGGGTGCATTGTTAATAAGCAGAGGTGATGTGAGGGTGAAACAGACTATTTCATGTAAACTGGTACAACGTATCAGGAAGCGGAGAGGCGACGGGGATTTTAAAGAGGAAGGGACTCAACTTTCATGTTTTCCAGGAAACAGAACATCAGGTCGTCCGATTAGAAATGAGATCCGGAAACGAGTCTGCAGAGATCTCCGTCTCGGCTCGCCGCTCACACCGTCTTTAAACACTTTTTCCTGTCCTTCGCAGACTCAGAATTGTCCTCAGCAAATTGGAAATTTCCTGTTGATATCTGGTTCCTGCAAACGTTACGCTCACCCTTTCCATTTCCATCACCAATGATGTAATCAGGTGTTAACTGAGTGCCCAGTTCTTATCTTTGTGAGGACATGTTTGATTTACAAGAGAAGGGAGGAAGTAAACCAGAGTCGGACCGTAACAGGAGCCCTGCTCTCACCGAATGGTGTATTTAAACACATACTGCTCTCAGATCAGGTAAGGAGAATATAAAGGGAGAAAGTCTCTCTATGTTGGAGTTTTACTGTGATGTTTTACTTTGTTTACTTACTTATTTAAGCCCAACCAGGATGAAGTAGCCTCAAACATCCTCACGGCTGTTTCATGGTCACAAAGCGGCGGGAAACAACACATGAAAAGCCTAAAAAATGTGTTGCAAATATATCTCAACATCTACTTTTATGAATTGGCAAACACTTAATTCTTGTCTTGGATACCGATGTGTTTCTTCTTTACTGAAGCCAAAAGTGTGTAATTATTTATCTGATGACTGAGGTTGTTATAATACAGACATTATATTCTATGAGTGAGGAACTATAGGCGGCTCTGGAGCAGTGTGGATGTCTGGATGAGATCAAATATGTTGAATATTCACGGCATCCTTTCCCAACAAGCACACATGCATTCCAGGAAGGAGCTCTGGAAGTTTAACGATGGAGGGGGTCGGGGGTCGTATCAGCGGTGTGGTATGTGGAGGCTCTCAGTGCAGCAACGAGAAACCAACCAGGGGACACGCATTCAAACTTGAAGAAGCAGAGAAATGACGTCACACTTATCTGGAATACAAGTCGTATTGTTCCTGGCAAAGTTGATCTATTAAGAAAACAGGTTAGCGGAGCCTGAAATAATGATGCAGAACACAGAAACACTAAGTTGTGCGATTGAAGAATAATATCTGCACGTACAAAAAAGCCATGTTAAGAACCGTCGTGTCTGTCACCAGATAAAGAAAGAAAATGGCAGCAAAATGCCACGGAAGGAATCCGCGGAGACAGAGGAGCCTCTGTTCGATTCCCACATCTCTTCCACGATCACGTTACAGTACGCTTTGCCTCAGTGCGGACATGGACAACACTCATATTGTTGCATGGTGAGTGTGTTATTCTTGCAGTCTATCACACAGATGTAGAGAGGGTGAGAACAAACACATCTGGGTGCTCTCGCTCAGCACAAGGCCGACCTTATCAGAGTTGTCTGGCTTCTATTCCATTACTTATCCTCTCTCTTTGGCACCTCCACCAAAATACTGTCAATACCATCATAGTACTGTAGATAAGTAACCCGCACTGTTTAAAGAAGGAGCTAAATGACATTTCTGGGATTTTTCCCGGTGGAGCACAGAGCTCATTTTCCTTTTCCTTTCTATTCCCTCACTTCCACGTTTCTTATCAGATTGAGTGGGGGTTTCCATTCTGATGCCACTTCTCCATTTAAATAGACCGACACAATGATAAATATCTTCTTTGGCGAGATGAATGAGTCTCTTCCATGTGGGATGGAGGAGGATGGAGGAGGATGGAGGAGGATGGAGGCGTCTCTATAAGCGGTTGGTGTCTCCTCCGTAGAAACAACTTATCATTCCCAGGTAGAATAAAGCCTCGCTCCTGTAACTACAGCAGCTTTTGAAAATGAAGGCGATTGTGATCGCAGGCTCGATAACATTTCAGAGTCAAACTCACTTTCACTTGTGTTTGTGTAGTTTTCGGTTCCTCTGGTTTTTTGCTGTTGCTGGGAAACAACCAGCGCTCCTCACCGTCGGTGTCCAGTAAGCAGGATTTTAATGGGATGTGAGTGTGAGAGCTGCATGTTTGGGCTCCGTGAATAGGGAGTGTTTCAGCAACACGACTGGAATCTCAATGCTTGTTTTCTTAGCTGAAGAGCCCTGTTTGTCCCCCCCCCCCCCCCCCCCCCCACACACTGCTGAATATCTTCTTCTAGCATCCCCTTCTGCTCCAATCTAATGAACTGCTCAAACGACCTTTGACCCCCACTGAATTAAAGACGTCTCACTGTGTGCAGCTGTTTGGTATCCCGGCCACAAACAACGGCGTTGGTGTCCGTCGTGTCCTGCAGAGTCTGTCAGTAGATGAATATGAATATCATGCAGATTTGAGTCATCACCCCGAGGTGGCTCATGGTTAACATTCCTGCATCATTTCAAGGAACTCATATCCTGGAATATCCTGGAATATCCCGAGCCGCTGAAAGGACTACGACAGGATGTGTGTGTGGAAACTCCACACATCTATCTGCTGCTATGTGAAAGTGGAAACAACATGTTGATTTTATTATTGAAACATTTAATGGGGCTTCATGGGAACATTTCTCATTTCTGAATCATTTTTTACATAAAACAAGTGATCCAGAATTCATTAAAAAATGTGTGAATTTTGGTCTAAAAACAGGCTGAATATTAAAACGTGGTGCTGCAAATGTAAGTGTGTGGGTGTGAATCTCTGCTGGTGACCTGAAGAAGAAGAGAAGAAGAAGAAGAAGAAGAAGAAGAAGAAGAAGAAGAAGAAGAAGAAGAAGAAGAAGGTTATAGCGTAGTCTCCCAACATTCAGAAAAACCCCATTTGACCAGTTTAGCCTGATTGATAAAAAGCAGCATGAAAGCATCACGGTGGTCAAATGTGTTCTTTATTAGTGAGCCTTTGTTATTTCTCGTAGTAAAGCGTGGTTCAATTAAACTACAGTGGTAATCTGATTACTCAGTGACGTATTCCTTCATTTCTCTTTCATACTCTTCATACTCATCTTTTCATACTTTTCATGTGTCAAATATTTAACGTCTGCTGCTTTGAAAAAAATATGATTTTGAATATGTATGTATGTATGTGTGTATGTATGTATATATATGTATATATATATATATATATATACTCGATGTAAAAGTGATTAAAAAAAACAACAAGCAGAAGTAGCAGGTCATGTGACATCGGCTGACTCATGAAAAATATTCCACACAAACCCAGAGAGAGAGAGAGAGAGAGAGAGAGAGAGAGAGAGAGCTTACCCTCCAGTCAGTGTGTTTCTTGTCTCAGTGAGGAGCAGAGAAGCGACGATGAGTGAAAACGCGTCATTACTCGGACTCTTCGTGGGTTTCCTGCTCGGAGCGACAGGTAGGTCCCGGTCCGGTTCTGGTCCTGTTCTGGTCCGGTTCTTGTCCGGTTCTTGTCCTGTTCTTGTCCTGTTCTGGTCCGGTTCTTGTCCTGTTCTGGTCCTGTTCTTGTCCGGTTTTTGTCCTGATCTTGTCCGGTTCTGGTCCGGTTCTTGTCCGGTTCTTGTCCTGTTCTGGTCCGGTTCTTGTCCTGTTCTGGTCCTGTTCTTGTCCGGTTTTTGTCCTGATCTTGTCCGGTTCTTGTCCGGTTCTTGTCCTTCATGTGTGGATCTTCTGTGTGCCGACCAGCGACGATCAAAGAGCCGCAGGTAAAAGTACCGCTATACATATACATGCTATAATAGACGCGCAACTTAGTTTGGAGCAGGAGGGAGAAATGGACTTCTCTCATTGTTCACACAGAGAGCAAAGACAGAAAGACTGTTATTATAGAACCATGTTTGAAGACATTGTTCAGGAGAACATTTTAAAAACTTTGAGACCATGAGGGGAAAACATTTTCAAATCAGACCCTCTAATGTTAAGTAACAGATTATTCTTCATAAGCATGTTTATGTAACGGTCTTCCTCAACATGCACTTTGGATTTTCTCTGTGAGCTGCTGAAAAGAACATGAGCTTCAGTGCATTCTTAGACATGTGGTTGATTATCACACGCTGAGTCGATTCCACATACATTTCCCAACATGTTCGAGGTCATTTTTGGGTAATAATGTCGCGGGGAGGGTTTAGCCAAATATAGGAATCTAGGTTCCTTGTTGTTCTTTGGTTTTGGTTTAAAATAAATAGGAAGAAAGTGAAAGGTATTTTGTGTTTGGGGGGGAAAGCACCGAGGACAAATCCAGGACGTCCTGCCCAGTCTGCTGACCAGCCTCTTGTGTGGCGCCCAAAAAAAAGAAGTGAAAGTGATATTTGCTACACAGTCACAGTTATCTTCTCTCAATGGACTCTAGATGAGTCATGACATCTATCATTTAGTGACAATAAGGATCTTTATATTCTTTATTTCCACCACGACGGCAAACTGATGTAGAAAAAGACTACAGAGACCAGAACAGCTGCAAAGAGACATAAAACCACTACAAAGAGACATACAAGAACTACAAAGAGACATACAAGAACTACAAAGAGACATACAACCACTACAAAGAGACATACAACCACTAAGAGACATACAACCACTACAAAGAGACATAAAACCACTACAAAGAGACATACAAGAACTACAAAGAGACATACAAGAACTACAAAGAGACATACAACCACTACAAAGAGACATACAACCACTAAGAGACATACAACCACTACAAAGAGACATAAAACCACTACAAAGAGACATACAACCACTACAAAGAGACATAAAACCACTACAAAGAGACATGCAACCACTACAAAGAGACATAAAACCACTACAAAGAGACATGCAACCACTACAAAGAGACATACAACCACTAAGAGACATGCAACCACTACAAAGAGACATGCAACCACTACAAAGAGACATACAACCACTAAGAGACATACAACCACTACAAAGAGACATAAAACCACTACAAAGAGACATACAACCACTACAAAGAGACATAAAACCACTACAAAGAGACATGCAACCACTACAAAGAGACATAAAACCACTACAAAGAGACATAAAACCACTACAAAGAGACATGCAACCACTACAAAGAGACATGCAACCACTACAAAGAGACATACAACCACTAAGAGACATGCAACCACTACAAAGAGACATGCAACCACTACAAAGAGACATACAACCACTAAGAGACATAAAACCACTACAAAGAGACATGCAACCACTACAAAGAGACATAAAACCACTACAAAGAGACATACAAGAACTACAAAGAGACATACAACCACTACAAAGAGACATACAACCACTACAAAGAGACATAAAACCACTACAAAGAGACATGCAACCACTACAAAGAGACATACAACCACTACAAAGAGACATAAAACCACTACAAAGAGACATACAACCACTACAAAGAGACATAAAACCACTGATCCTTCGTATGCTTTCTCTGGACGCTACGTGAACTTCACCCCTCCCCCCTGCAGGTGTGCGATCCTCCTGTCCCATCGAGCTGAGCCCCCCCAGCGTCGTGGTGCGATACGGAGACCCGGTGTCCATCAACTGCAGCACATCGGCGCTCCGGTTTGAGGGGATGGGCTGGGAGGCGCGACAAGGAGGAACGGATCGCCACTCGGCCAGCCACCTGACCTGGACCGTGCCGGGGCTCACAGAGCCCAGGCCGCCTATATGCTACATCAACCCGTCTGCAAACAGCACGTTCCACCAGTGCTCCCAGACCCCAAATATGGTGCTCTACTGTAAGTCCTGCTCCTCGTGCACAGGAAGCAGAATGATACCATTACAACACGTGTCTGATGTGTGTCTTTTTTCCTCCAGCTTTCCCACAAACCATCAGCATCAACTCCAGCAGAGGTGGCAAGATGGCCGAAGGGGAGGAAAGTTACCTCACGTGTGACATCAACAAAGTAGCGCCCATTCAGAATCTCACGGTCCGGTGGTACAAAGGAGATGAACTGGTCAAAACGGACACCATCGACGATTCCAGTAAGCATCGAGTGGATTTCGTGTCTATTCTGAGGTTCACAGCGACCAGACGAGACAACGGAGTCCCGTTCAGATGTGAGGCCCATCTGGACCTGCCGCCAGAGGGGCCGCGACTTCATGCGTCTTCACCAGGCTATAATATCACAGTTTACTGTAAGTATGTCATGTGTGTCCTCACTGATCTGAAAATGTCCCGAGAGGCATATTTAGGTCATTTCAGGTCGTCACTGGAGCTGCAATGTTCATTTCATTAATAATAATAATAATAATAATAATAATAATAATACATTATCCCATTAATTTGATGCGTACAGCACAACATGCTTTAAAATAAAGGAAAATAAGCATATATCCACTATAAGAATTGGGATAGAATGCCATAATTAATGATAAAAAAGTTTTACAGACAAAAGTATAAAATAAAAATAAAATCAATTCATAAAATGATCGTTAGTCGCAGTACTTATTTTAATAATACTACTAAATCATTTCACATACTTTCCATAAAATGTGAAAATCCCTCAGAACCTCATTTATGTCTGCTTTTCATCTGCAGGATAAAAGTAAAAATATGTAACATGTATAACTTGTCGCTGCATCGTTCTGTTTAGTTGGACCAGTGTTGGAATGTTCTACTGATGTTCTGGACCAACTGGAAGGCGAATCGTTGGAGAGGCGGTGCTCCGTGAGAGGAAACCCCCTCCTCAATGTGACCTGGTGGAGAGACGGCCTGCCCGCCGACCCAGCCGCCCCTCTGACCCGGGACAACGCCGGCATGTACACCCTTGAAGCCGAGGGCGCCAACTTCCTCCAGAAGGAAATGTATATTGTTGTATATTGTGAGTAACACATCCAGTCATCAGCACAAACAAGATATTAACATTGTGTGCATATATAATTCACAGACTCAGTGTAGGGTGCTACAATAGATGTGATGCTTAAAGAAGTACTCAGATCTTTTACTTAAATATGCTTCAAGGTTGTGTGTTATTGATAGAAATGTAAATATAATATTCATAACTATGTTTCACTGGTGTATAAATCACTTGAAACTAAGAAACACATCCTCTTCACAGAGTCTGCCATGTTTCTACTGTGGCCCAGAACGGACAAACCAATCACTGGCTCTAGAGAACCTTTGCATTTTTTACATGACGTTACGTTGAGTTGATGGTATTCAGTTGGATGCGATCTGTAACCTCACCACTAGATGTCGCTAAACCCCCCACAGTGCTCCTTCATAGTGTGAAAACCAGAGTATTCCTCATGCAGAATGGTGTTAATAAGTACACCAATTTTAATAGATATGAACACCTCTATATACGGTTGGGTAAAAAGTACAATACTGAAGTAGAAATAGTAATATTAATAGGTGAACCAGTGATGTATTGTTGTATTGTTGATCCATTTGAAGTGTTTTTGTGTTTTTGCGGTCAGACGGACCGGACTTGAAGTGTCCGGCTGCTTACCCAGCACTGGAGGACGCTCCACACAACCTCACCTGCACTGTGGAGGGGTTTCCGAGACCCAACACCACCTGGTCCAAAGATGGCGAGGAGGTGGAGCTTCCAGAGAAACTAACGAGGAGTGACTCAGGGCAGTACACGTTCACTGCTTCAAACTTACTGACAAATGTCAGCGCCACAGTGGAAATCAACGTCTTATGTAAGACACTGATGAAAACCCTATTTAGGTATATAAGTCTGTATCTGCTTCTTCTCTGGCTTATATTGATTCTTAATTGCTGTGTTCAGACCCGCCATCACAGATCATGGAGCTGGAGGACGCTGAAGTTGAGGTCGGTTCTGCTGTGTGGCTGAAATGCTCCTCCACGGGAAACCCACGGCCGCAGTATACCTGGAGTTATTACCGCAACGCCAATGTGAGGGAGGAAAATGAAGATGGAGTGTCCCGTCTGCACATCCACAATGCTACGGCCTACGACACGGGCCCTTACACATGCCATGCCTTCAATGGCATAGGGCATGTCGATCAAACAGCCACGGTCACTGTAAAAGGTAGGATCCATATGATGTCATATATACACTGTTATGAATCATTAGCAAATTTTACACAAGATAGGGCATAATTGAACCACACCACGTCTATATCTTTTTACTTGGAATATATAACAAACAATAAGAAAAAAAAGCAATTATAACCAATAATATGATCAGTAAACATACAGCAAATTCTAAATTCCTTAAAATAAATAATGAATAAATATATGTTTGAAAAGGAGTAGAGACACAAGTGAACACTTTAAATAATGGACTTATTAACAATACATTTTTCTTAAAATCCATTTCTTTTTAGAATTATGTTTTTGTTCCTCTCAGGTCATAACCCTCTCTGAGAAAATGTTTATATATTGCCAGTAAATAAATAAAATATGATTTTTTATACCGATATAAATAAATAAATAAACTATGATTTTTTTACTGTATATAAATAAATAAAATATGATTTTGTTTTACTGTATATAAATAAATAAAATATGATTTTTTTACTGTATATAAATAAATAAAATATGATTTTTATACCGATATAAATAAATACATAAAATATGATTTTTTTACTGTGTATAAATAACTAAAATATGATTTTTTTACTGTATATAAATAAATAAATGCTTTTTTTTACTGTATATAAATAAATAAAATATGATTTTGTTTTACTGTAAATAAATAAATAAAATATGTTTTTTTTTTTACTGTATATAAATAAATAAAATATGATTTTTTTTTACTGTGTATAAATAAATAAAATATGATTTTTTACTGTATATAATTAAATAAATATGTTTTTTTTTTACTGGGAGTGGTTGATAAAGTTAAATCACTCCGGTTTTCGTCGGCTCAGCGTTACAGGAAAGGGTTTGTTGCCATAGTAACTGAAACGTTGAACTCACTTTACGGAACCAAATCAACTGAAAATGATTCGGACGGACCTAAACCAGCCTGGTTTATTTGATGAACTGGGTCTGACGTGGTTTGTAGACCGGGGGGCGGGGGTCTCGGTCCCGGACTGGGGGTCCCAGTATGTGAGTCTATGTGGGACCAGTGTTGGTGGTGTGGGACTCTGACGCTCGCAGCCGTAGCTTAGCTTAGTTTATTTTAGCTTAGCTTAGCTTAGTTTAGCTTAGCTTAGCTTAGCCTAGCCTAGCCTAGCCTAGCCACAAACGTCAACAAGTTGCCGCTGGCTCGTCCCACGCAGCGGAGGGGGAGGAAGCCTGACAAACCCTCAGAGGCGCTCAGAGTAACGGAAGCGGTTCGGCAGCGGTCGTTGGAGAAACTTGCTCCAATGGAGGATTTTAACGGTCTCCGTCTGCTCCCGGTCCTGCTGAGCCTCGGGCTGCTGGCGCTCTCTACCGGGACAGGACCAAGTAAGTTGCGAGGCTGGACGGACCTCACGTTCTTCTTTTGTGTGGGACCGGAGCGGCTCGTTCAGGGGACAGACTTATAAGGACCACGGGTCTATTTGTGTAGCGTGATGATGTGATGAACTTAAAGCTACACAGAGGGAGGTTAGAATGAGTTGAATCATAACTTAAATGTGTTTGAGAATGAAAGTAGAACTTTGGAGGTCTGGTTGTTTGTGTCTAATCCTCACATCCTGTGTGTTTTCTAGTTTTCTCATCACTATCGAAGTTGGGATTACTTTAAATAGTGTGGAATGTGAGCCTTTAACTGAGATATTATATTACAGTTGAATCCAGCACAAAGAATGCTGGGCAGCAAGTGCAGTTTCCTTTAGGGAGGGGTATATCCTTCCTGAGCCGTTTTCCTGTTGCTTTCTGAGACCAGCTTTTGTTCCAGTCATTTTCACCACAGCGCTCTCTGGAAGGGGAAATGTTGTCTTAAGATAATGGATGTGTGTGTGTGGACTGCAGAATAACATTTCTCATTCCCACAGGTGCCAGGCAGGAATGCCCCGTGGAAATAACCCCACCCAGGATGGTGGTAGAGTACCGGGACGCAGGCTGGCACAATGCGACGTGCAGACCAACGCCGTCCGACGCCGCACACATGGAAGAAGTGAACTGGCAGCTTGGGAATTTCATTTCTAACGGCGAAACTTGGACTGTTAACACTGATGAAGACTGGGACCCGAGACCTGTTTGTACCGCGACGTTTCACAGCATTGGCACATGTCAGAAACCATTAAACTTCACCCTCTACAGTAAGTGTTCCTAACTACATCATGTTTTTCCTCAAATGTTGGATTTATCTTGCTGATGATTTGTTTTCACGCCTTCAGAAACTCCAGACAGCGTGTCCATCCGTCCCGTTCACAACTCGAGCTCCGTGGTGGAGAAGAGAGAGCTGCAGCTGCAGTGTGACATCACCAACGTTGCTCCTGCAGGAGACCTCGTTGTGCGTTGGTACCGGGGGAACGTGACCTTCAAACCGCTCATCAAAGGTGGGGAATCGAACCTTCCCTCCACTAGTGTGGCTCAGAGCAAGGCAGCATCAGCAGACAGGCACCAACATTAAGTAATACAATTCTTCACAGCCCTGAAGTGCATTAAAGTATGTTCATATTAGTTGGTTATCCTCATGATGCAATGCTCTGTTTATTTTTATAAATCACATGTTGCTCATCAGCCAGCATGTTTAGTAGGAGATTGAGGGAAGTGATAAAACCAGATCTGGATTCTCACCATCTCTTATCAGCAGTTGTGTAATAGACAAAGTAGTGAAACAAACAGCTGAGTGTGGATTTTGGATGTTTTATTTCCACTAGTCTGAAAGATTTTTTTTTCTGAAGCAACATAGCCATAAATCTCCAATGATGAGTGGATTTAAAAACAGTGTTTTGCCTCCTCTTTGTCATCAGGCTCGCTGCGAGTGACCGGCTGCCGGCCGGGGAACGACTCAAACTGTGACGTCCGTGATGTCCGATCGCCACTGAACGTGTCGTCGACCATCAGCATCACCGTGAGCAGAAACCACAGCGGCGCCGAGTTCAGATGCGAGGCTCAGTTGGATCTGGGTCCCGAGGGGCCGCAGCCTCCCCCGAACATGATGTCCAGCCCTCTCAACATCACCGTCTACTGTGAGATCACGTCAGAAGTTATCATTTAATAACACGCGGGAGGGAATCGTCTCATATTGGGCTTCATTTCTCCACAGATAAGCCCCTCATCAACACCATGAAGCTCCCGAAGAGGATCCCGGTGTTCCGAGGTTATCCCGAGGAGCTGGTTTGTGAAGCGGACGGTCACCCGCCTCCACGGATCCAGTGGCTCTACGGCTCCGACAAAGTTCCCCACGTGTCTGGAGACACACTCATCGTGTCTGAGGCCGGCGTCTACAACTGCTGGGCCTCCAACGAGGTCGATTCCACGTCCTATGAGGTCGAAGTCATTTTAAAAGGTAACGACTCCGTTTGATCACTTTAGAACACAAATATGTACATATCTTCCATAAACCTCTTTCCTGAATGTATAAAGTAGTGAAACCTGTAAGTATATCCTCCAATCTGCTTCCCATTTATACTAACTGCAGTCTCATGAGTTTTTTGGTCCTCAAACTTAATTTTACTTTTATCGTGGATATAGATCATGCTCTGGGAAGCCTACGTTTATGCTCTTTACATTTTACCAGTAGAAAGTAACCTTGAAGGAACACTTCACCCACAAAATGACCATTTGTATAGGAATGACTCGCTCAGCGTTTCCTTCCCCTCCGCACTGAACGGAGAGTTTCTTTAGGATTTAGATAAATGGGGCCGTGTGCAGCAACAGCAACACATCTGTGAACAAAGTGTCACACAGGTGGTGTAGTTTAATCCATGACTCGTTTATCCAGTTGTATGATCACGACTTCCCAAACACACTTCCACAGAAACAGGCTCACACTGGCGTGTTTGGATAAATGAGTCCTGGATCATAATGACAACCTGTCAGCAGATGTTTGGATATGATTTTTCTGTTAAACAAACCATGAAGTTGAATTAATCAGGACTTTTCTCAGACTCTGGAGCCTTCTCTCTCCACGGAGAAAAGAAAAACAAAGCTTCCCTCAAGAATTCAAGCTCACATTGATAAAGTATTCCTTTTAGGAAGCTTAAAGTTATCATACAGTTTCTATCCAGCCGTATACATTTATATGTAGACAGAAGAATGCAAAGGCAGAAACAACAAGGCAGAAACAGGCCGCTGAATGGTTGGACGTTTTGGCACGTTTCTTTTTAAACGGTGACTTTTTATAATCGGAAGGGCTTCCATGTTTTCATTATAAAAGTTAGCCTCCTTCTTCATGTCTGAGTGTAAGTCATGTTTTAATTTACATTTACATTTAGCGACTTACAATAAGTACATCTGTCAAAAGAAAGAAACCACAACATATCATTGCTGGTAAAGTAAGAGCTAAAAATAGAACAAGTGTTAGATCGTTGTCTGAGTAAAGTAGTGGCAGCAAACATACCTTAAGAGCAACAGTGCTATGATCAGAGTGCTATAGGTAAGGGTTTTTTTGGGGGTGTTAGTGGATCATGCTATGCAGAGTCGAGGTGAAGTCTGAACAGGTGAGGCTTTTTCAGAAGATGGCAGTGACTCTGCTGTCCTGACATTAGTCAGTAGATCGTTCCACCACTGAGGAGGGTCACATGGGAGAATCTGGGTAGATTGAAGACAAGGCGTTAATATTCTTAGTATAGAATTAGAAACCTTCCTGTTACTGCTCTGCATCCATCTTCACTGTAGAAAATAAAATACCGGTAATCAAAGTTCCCATAAATGTAGTGAAGCACGATGGAGATGGATTGAATGGTTTGCTTTGACACGTGAATATGACGCCTGTGGTGGTTTCTTCACAGAGGACTACCTCCCCCTCATCGCCGGGTTCGTGGCCGTCACAGTAGTTGCCATCTCCATCGTCTTCCTCTTCATCTACTCCATCTACTACAAGAACACCAAGATGCGCCGCTACAGTCTGAAAAACCCCAAACTGGACTCCCACAGTGACAACGTGGCCCACAACGGCTGGGACATGCAGTTCCCCATGACCAAGCTGTCTTAGCGGCCGTGGAAGGATGACCAGAATCCACCGATTTTCCTACATAAAATAGTATTTTACCCTTCATGGAAGAATCTAATGATGAGAATGAGCAACCTTGGAGATGTACCATGTTATATTTACTACTGGAATCTTCCTGTTTTCACTGGACAGAAAGGAAAGGAGGAGCAAGGACTCAAACTTTGGCTCTGACTTGTCAGACAAACCGTTTGGATTGATTTTCCCTGAGCACAAAGGGAGCAGGGTGCTGCAGGAATGAGTCAGTGTTGTTGAACCTCCGGTTCCCTCGTCGTCAAGTCAGTTTTAATGGCTTTTTGGTGAGTTGCCTGAAAAAAGGTCTGTGGTTAACACTCGCTTGTTCTACAGCATAAAATATGTTTGTAAATGTAAAAAACATCCTAAAAGTGGTGTTTATTTGTGGTTATATTGCTGAACAAAATGTGAAAGTATCATGAGGGTTTGTTCGCCACAGAACTTATTTTCTGTAATAATTCGAAATCCAACAGAAAGATCCCGTTTTATCGAGGGTGTGACTCTAACTTCCTGGTCATCCCTGCAGCACTCCATTTTATCTAAATGCTTTTAGTCACCCGTAATATATCGCTCAAACTCCCATATATGTATGGATTTATTTTTACAAACCGAGCCCGAGTTCAGCAGCATCTAAGAAGCGGTGACACTGAAACCCCCCCAACAGGAAGTCTGGCCTCGGAGCAGAGCTGGTCATCTTTTCCACACATTGAATGTCGCACCGTCACAAAGTGCCGACAGAATCTCTGGACTCTGTTCTCATGGGACAAACACTTGTTCCACATATGTATGCTGGTGTATGATTCACTGCTGCCTTTCAGAACTGTTTATTCAGGAGGACATTTGATGTAAATGTAAAACATATTTATTTATGAGAAACGGCATTGATGGAACAGTTTAGTGTTGATGATGGCCTGCAGACGGCTTTGTCAACGCTGCAGAATGTTGGAAGGGTGAGTGGCGTTCGAGTCCTGACGGTGATGTCGGGGACATGAAGACGTGGAAACACGATTGTGAATACAGCTGTAAATATTTGAGACTGATGCAAAAGTGTATTTTAATATTAAAAAAAAAATGTGGCTTTTCAACCAGATTGCTTCGTTATTGAAAGCAGGCCTGAATATATCGGATGTCCATGTTGTCGTGTTTTCAAATATTAATACTATGGTAGCTTATATGAAAAGACCCCCACTCTTTGTGTCACATCTTATGTTTTAATATTGCACATATTCTCCTCTCCTATTCTCCATGAACTAGCTGTGTCCACCTCACCCATTCTAAAACACATGTACATTGTTCCTTTGACGTCTCAGTGGGGTTGTTGTACTCTACATGTTCTTTGCTGTAGTTTTGTTTTCTCTTATTATTCTTTCTTGGCACCAAAAACACAGAGACAAATTCCTGGTATGTTCAATCCTCTCGACTACTTCTATTTGGACTCGCTTGACCTCTTCAACAAACAAATCGCACAAAAAACCCAAATGTTTTGACATTGTTTGATTCCCAGCTCCTTCCGCCTGCGTGCCAAAGTGTCCTTGAGCAAGACACTGAACCCCCAAGCTGTCATGTGTATATGCTGTTTGTAATACATGTGAGATTTGCTCCTGGGGATGGTGCTGTAAACTAAACTAAAAGCAGCTGGTTTTACTTACCAAACTGTACGCATGCTGCCTTCACTGGCCGTCGGAAATACTGGAATTACAGAAATTATTCACTTGGGGGAAAGGGGGAGGGGCGTGTATGCTGAGCTACGCTAGTTACCAGTCATGCTCCAGTAACGCTGCAGTCTATGATATAAAAATATAAACATATAAATATAATATAAGTGATAGAAACGTTCCGTCCCTGCCTCGCCCACGCGCTCCGTTCATGTCCGAACCCCGAGTTTCCGAGCAGCTCGTGAACGCACCACGGGGCAGTGTTCCTGTCGGGATTTCCACGGGCGCGACTCGTCCAGGTGAAAGCAAAAGTACTTCAAACTCACGAGGGGTTTGGGTAAAGTTCGGAGACATTGTTCTCCTTCATATTAGTCGTGAAGGAGTTTCCGGTCCGGAGTCGGAACCATGACGCGTTTCTTCATTCTGATCGTCCTGACGGCGTGTTCAGGTAACCTTCCGTCCTGGTCGCCTTTACTCCTTTTTTCTATTAATCTCATTATCGTGACGTCATTGTGCGTCCAAAGCGTTTACGTCGGTTCGCCTAATTACTTTAAATATCCACTACCAATAAAACCCATCCTTATTGTTTATCACTCTCACTTTAACCGTGTTTTCTGAAATAATGTTATTATAGTGTTTTATGAGGCGGAAGTCATGAACCGAAACCACAAGACGTGCAGTCTAGAATGGAAATGTTTTAATGGCTGTGAATATTAATGCAAACTCTTGAAACTTTCTCCAAACACCAGAAAGTCCATATTCTATTGGTTTCTATGACGTCACTGCTGGTTTAACCCATTAGACCTGTACATGACTGGACTATTTGTACCCCTCCAGGAACCCCGGTGGGGGGCAGCTCCCCCTGCCTGCTCCAGATGAGTCCTCCCAGGGTCCTGGTGAGATTCGGAGACTCCTTCTCGGTGAACTGCAGCTCAGCGGCCGACCAGCTGAAGTCGGTGGGCTTGGAGTCGCCGTTTAAAAGCGTCAGCAGTACCAACGCTTCCTTCGTGTACTTAGAAATCCCCGTGACCAGCTGGGACGTGATGCCGCCCATCTGCTTCATCAACCTCATCAGTGGGGAGCAGTGTCTCGAGAAGCTGCCGGTCACCGTTTACAGTGAGTAACCCCCCCCAGGTGATGCTGAAGCAGCAGAACCCCCTTCGTAGGTTCTGATCTCACTTTGTCTTGCAGAACCGCCGGACAGCGTGTCCGTGTCCCGGCCGGATGGGACGGGCCCGGTGGTGGAGGGCCAAAGGTACCGCACGCAGGTTGACATTATGAATGTGGCACCGGCCAGAAACCTCACCGTGCACTGTCACAAAGGCAGCGAGGTGATTCACACGGAGACGTTTGAGGACACAAGTCTGACTCCGGTCAATCTGACGTCGTCCTTCTTCGACGTGAGCGCTCAAAGAGATGACGGGACGCAGATCTGGTGCGAAGCCAAGCAGAACTTTTGGCCTCCGGTGCCGAATCTTCCAGCGATCCGATCAGAGTCCCATAAACTCATCGTGCTGTGTAAGTTCATAATGAATAAGCAGGGAACACACTGGGTGTTTTTTTCTCTGATTGTGTTTGAACTACTCGTTGTTTTCCTCTCAGACTCGCCGACCTTCACCGAGCCTGACAACGAGACGCTGCAGCTCTCATCGGGCACTAAGTTACTTCTGGATTGCAGCGCTAAAGGAAGACCAGAGCCGGTGTACAGCTGGGCTTTCCCACACGCCATACAGCGGACCAATCAACATGCCAACCAGTCCACTTTGGCCCCATCCATCCAGCTTGCAGGCACCTACAGGTGCACGGCGTCCAACTCCCAGGGCTCCAGGACCAAACACTTCACCGTGCTCCCGGCTGAAAGTAAGTTAATGTTCCTGCAAACATGATTTTGTTCTGTTAATGTTCTGTAATTCGGCTCCAGCCCCCCCGTGACCCTAAATACAGGATAAGCGGTAGACAATGGATGGATGTTCTGTAATTCCTCCATGCTGCTGTTTCCCACCAGGCAGTCACCCTGGAACCACGGCTGGGATTCTAACGGCCGTGTTCTTAGTGTTAATCTTTACTCTGGGATGTGTGGTCTATCACAAACACAGCAAGCCCTCCGCTGAGAGACCCGAGGGTCTGAACAGGTGAAAGCTGAGAGAATGTAACATGAAAACTCCCGTCTCCCACAGGGAACCACAGGACCTTGGCGGCCTTGGTCGGAGGATTTGTGTTCCTGGGAGCCGCGCTCTTCATCGCAGGCCTTTTTTTTGTGACGCCTCAAGGAACATTTTCTTTCAGCAAAGGCAGCTATCTGAAAGGACAGCCCGCCTCGTCGGGACCCGTATGAGGCTGGTGGTGTTTAATGAAATTGCATTAACTTTGCATGGCTTTGCAATGAAAACGTACCAGTATCATGCCTCTTAAAGGCTGAGATCATCTCTTCTGCATGCTCGGCTGATGGACTCTCTTGGCTGCATAATTCCATCAGCTGTTCTCAATGCTCCACTAATCAACGCCGATATATTAACCATCAGGTTAGGGTAGAGACAGCAGGGTACGCGGGTAACGGGAGAACACGTTTACAACCCGTCGTTTAGGAGACGCCAGGCGTCGTCGTGCATGTCCTTATCTGGCCTTTCGTTCTGCTGCATCAGCGGTTCTTTCCCTGCCGTGTAAAACCACGCCTGTAACCCGGGGATTAGTGCATGCAAACATAATAACTGGATGTAATCACTGGGGAACTTTTAGCCTCTTTCAGCTCCTTGTTTTGGGTTTGTTTTGGGGGTGGGGCTTGAGTCGCTGTCATCGACCTCGTTTCAGCAGGATGTGTTCAGATAAACGTGATGAGATGATGTCATTACACACACGAGTCAGTATAGATCGTAGACTGAATGGTGGAAACAGTAGATTTAATACGCCGGGCATTTCTTCTGCCCCCTAGTGGCCAAAAAGATAATGTCAGGTGTGCCTTCTGGCCATTCAGCAGATAAAAAGCAGGAATATGTTTCGATGATGCTGATTCAACAGTGTTGCTGTATTAATTGATGATCCATTTTTCATTCTACAAAAGCACAAACGACTATGTTTGAAGATGAAACTTAGTTGCTCAACATGTTTTTATCCACTCAGGTGTATTTTTGTTTTCTATGCTTTCCAGACACAACAATACGACTCCAGTTATTACTTGAGTGCTCTGAACGCTGCAATGAGGTTACATGTTGACAATGCTATTGTTTTAGCGTTATTGTTTTATGAATTGTATCTTCTGTAATGTTATTTTTGCCATGATTTTTATTATTTTTATAATTGTGCCGGTACAGCTCTGGGATGT
>NC_139931.1:710353-715353 GCF_963514095.1 Eutrigla gurnardus
CAGCCAACAGATACGTGGAGAGCAAGTGTCGGGATGTGATCCAGGACATGCGGCGCTGCTGCGACGCTCAGGCCGGAAACTCCGTCTGCTGCTCCGGGTTCAAGGACGGCAAACCCACGGAGAAGACGAGAGACGCCTAGCTCCATCCTTTCTTTCTTTCTTCCTTTCTTTCTTGCTTCCTTCCTTTCTTTCTTGCTTCCTTCCTTAAAGAGAGACATATGCAGCCCACCTTATATTATTTATTCAAGGGAATTATTGTATTAAGAGATCCGACCTCTTCCTCAGGGCTGTGAGTGTGTCCCACTTTTACTTGGATGCTATTTTAAAGAGGTTCATGTTGCATCTCTAATGCTGTTTTAACACTCATGTTTATGTGCAAAGGACAACTGTCCTTTACTTCCAGGAATATCACTGTTTGCAGACCTCACGGCTGATCTGGATAGGACATGGAGAAAACAGTGTTTGCTGTAAAGCAGGCCAAAGCAACTAATTTGTCAGTAGAAGTTGCTGGTTGCTTGACTGATGAGATGAGGCATTTATCCTATGTACTGTTTAATTATGTGTCTGTCAATGTGCTGTCCTTGGAAGTATCTATTTTCAACAACCATATTTCAAAATAAAATTCTATGAACTTGAGGAAAGAGGTCAAAGTGGCTCTTCTTCTTCTTCTTCTTCTTCTTCTTCTTCTTCTTCTTCTTCTTCTTCTACTATTGCACCATGAAGGAGTTCAAGTGATGATCCCTTTTTAATTTAACATAAATTGATCCATACTTACTTAGTTAAAGAGAATTATTTCGAGTAAAATCTATACTACTTATCATTTATATTTCAGATTATTATAATTAAAAGCGAACACGTTTCTATATAGCATTTTAATATGATACAAATATTCTCTTGACATACTTTTCAAATATAAAAAATGAAGGTTTACTCATTTTAAATTGCTTCATGAAAGTGAAAAACAAACGGCTGATGGTTGATGCAGCAGAAGTCAGAAGCTCTTCTCTTCCGTCTTCCGGCGTCGTACGTGCCTGTGACGCAGTGGCGTAATGACGTCGAACGGAAATCTGCAGCAGCGATTCTTTCTAGAAATCTGTAGCCGAGTCGCTAGCCCGCGCCGCGGTAGCTCCGTCCAAGTTAGTCCCGGAGAGGAAACACGGCCGACCCGCCGCTTTGAACACCGGGAGACTTTCTGGGAAAAGTGTCGAGTTTCTGCGTCGTCTTCTCTTTCCACCGGAAACTCGGGTTAATCTCCATTTAGCCCCAAAGTTAACATTAGCCGAGTGACATCGGGAAGCTAACGCTGTCTAAGCATCATGTCTCGGATAGACTACAGCGTGTGGGACCACATCGAGGTGTCCGACGATGAAGACGACACCCACCCGAACATCGACACACCCAGCCTCTTCAGATGGAGACACCAGGTACACAAAGAAGCACATCTTTTATAGATTTGGTGCGGACGGTTTCACGTCACAGCGTCACCGTTAGCGGCTAAATGCTCCCCGGCTCACTTTGGGGCAAACACTATACTCTATTCATACTACATTTCTAGCTTTCATGTTGCTTCAAGTTGTTGATGAGACGTAAAGGGAGACATTTAGCATGGATCACTTCCGGTCTTAGAAGAATCACTAGGACTCCAGCTGATTGGGAAGCAAACAGACGGTTTAGTTTTCCGTTAAACCAAGACTATGAATGCTAATCCAGCTATCATTAAGAGTCATTCTCAAGACTTGTAGTTTTGGATCATGATGAAAGGTGTCCTTGGACCCAGCAGCAGATCCCTGTCAATGTTGTTATAATAATGATCTATATGACACAAGCAGAAGTCGTATGTGTTGTATGTACTTGTACATTGTTTATATCCTATATTATCCTCCTAATAACATTTTGAATTCAATATCAATTCAATTTTATTTAAAGTGTCATATCACAACAGAAATGATCTCAGGACACTTTTACACATTGAGCAAGACTACTTTCATAGTCCCAGGATCAGGTCCCAACATTACCCAGGATAAGGTCCCAACATCACCCAGGATCAGGTCCCACCATCACCCAGGATCAGGTCCCACCATCACCCAGGATCAGGTCCCAACATCACCCAGGATCAGGTCCCAACATCACCCAGGATCAGGTCCCAACATCACCCAAGATCAGGTCCCACCATCACCCAGGATCAGGTCCCAACATCACCCAGGATCAGGTCCCAACATCACCCAAGATCAGGTCCCAACATTACCAGGATCAGGTCCCAACATTACCCAAGATCAGGTCCCACCATCACCCAGGATCAGGTCCCAACATCACCCAGGATCAGGTCCCAACATCACCCAAGATCAGGTCCCAACATTACCAGGATCAGGTCCCAACATTACCCAAGATCAGGTCCCACCATCACCCAGGATCAGGTCCCAACATCACCCAGGATCAGGTCCCAACATCACCCAGGATCAGGTCCCAACATCACCCAGGATCAGGTCCCAACATCACCCAGGATCAGGTTCCAACATCACCCAGGTTCAGGTCCCAACATCACCCAGGATCAGGTCCCAACATCACCCAGGATCAGGTCCCAACATCACCCAGGATCAGGTCCCACCATCACCCAGGATCAGGTCCCAACATCACCCAGGATCAGGTCCCACCATCACCCAGGATCAGGTCCCAACATCACCCAGGATCAGGTCCCAACATCACCCAGGATCAGGTCCCACCATCACCCAGGATCAGGTCCCACCATCACCCAGGATCAGGTCCCACCATCACCCAGGATCAGGTCCCACCATCACCCAGGATCAGGTCCCACCATCACCCAGGATCAGGTCCCAACATCACCCCTTTATAGGCTTGTAGGCAGAAATCTTGAGCAGACCAGGCCCTTGGGTTCCATCTGCATTTGGTGTTGGTAGTAGTAGTAGTAGTAGTAGTAGTAGTAGTAGTAGTAGTAGTAGTAGTAGTAGTATTTATTTATATAAATGAGGACCATTTAGTATTGACAGTAGCAGTGGTATTAACAGAAGTAGTAGTGGAGCTCCACCATCAGCCCGTCACCTAAAGAGAACAGGAACAGCTGGTTGGGAATGATATGTGACCGTTTTAACATTTGTACTTCAGGCACGTGTGGAGCGGATGGATGATTTTCAGAAAAAGGGGGAGGAGCTCAGCAAGACGCTCAGCGAAAGCCGGCGTAAGCTTGCGGAGACACAGAAGAAAATACAAGAGCTGACCGTTTCATCGACGGACGATGCCAAAGCAGAGCTGAGTAAAGTGCAGGTCGAGGAGAAGAAACTGAAGAAGGAGGAGCGGGATTGGGAGAAGAAGCTGACGGAACATAACCGGGACGAGAAGAAGATGCCGTGGAACGTGGACACGCTCAGCAAGGAGGGTTTCAGCAAGGTGAGGAGGCGGGTACAAGCGCTGCTAGATACACCAAACAAACGGGACTTAGAGCCTGGTGTTGAATTGGTGCACTGATGTTATTCACCAGCCCCTATTTCAACAAAATGATAACTTAATTCTTATGACCACTCTCTGCCAGTTTACAATCTCTGGGGTGTATCTTTGTGTGGGCATACTTTCATGTTTAAACTGCTGAGAAGATTAAACTACACTGGCTGTGTTCAGATGAAGGAATATTTCTCCCAGATGAAACTGTCTGGCTTGATTTTTCACTAGTTTTTGAGTTCTTTGGCCGTGAGGAAGACTATCAGGCTACAAAGTCAACATTTGTTAGATACACTGACTGTTGTTTTCTTGGTCAAATGATTGTAGAAGGTTCATGAGTGATATCCTGAGAGGTTCACATTCTTCTCAATAGCAGAATAACAGGTCATTCGGGTGTGTAGCTAGCCCTCTCACATGATTAAATTTACTGTTTTATTCTGCAAAAAGATGGCAAGAATTCCATATTCTGTATCGCCCATCCAAATGTTTTTACTTCAGTTGCTTTTTGACTTGTTTTTACTTCATTGCTTCAGTGGTTGCCTCTGTGGCTTTATAATATAAACACGTCTGGCTCTGAGTTAGTTCATCTTTGCTCCCCTAACTTCCAGTGAGTTTTTCTGGGTATCGACGCGGTCTGTAACGATGATTCTCTGCCTCTCTGTTCGTCCTCCACAGAGCGTCGTCAACCCCCTGCCTGACTCTGCTGAAGAGACCGAGGAACAGAAGGAGCAGAAACATAAAACCTTTGTGGAGAAAAATGAGAAGCAGATCAAACATTTTGGTGAGGTTTTTGACATCCATGCATGTTACGGGCTGTTTGTACGATGAGAAAGTAGAGGCGGTCCTTCATGGCTGTCTTGACTCCAGGCATGATGCGACGTTGGGACGACAGCCAGAAGTACCTCTCTGACAACCCCCATCTAGTATGTGAAGAGACCGCCAACTACCTGGTCATCATGTGCATTGACCTGGAGGTTGAGGAGGTAAATGCTCAAACACACAATGTTAGTTTTATTGTCTGTTCTTTGTGTTCCTTTAAAATATGTTCAATATTCTTCCTTTTTTTTTGTAGAAACATGCATTGATGGAGCAAGTGGCACATCAGACCATCGTCATGCAGTTCATTCTAGAGTTGGCCAAGAGCCTGAAGGTGGACCCCCGCGGATGCTTCCGGCAATTCTTCGCCAAGATTAAGGTGACTTTAACGTGTTTGTAGGATGGAAAATATGATGGAGTAACTAATGGTGCTTTTTGACCAAATGTTCTGTTATCTTTGGAGGAATTAAACTCAGATTCTAAAGTAGGAACTAAAGTCTTGCCTTTGTGAAAAGGCAACATGGCAACAGGGTTAGGTGGGACCGCGCCCTTCATCGAAAACAACATGTTAGAAATTAAACCCTGAGCGTCCATTTCCACAGTGAATCATCTGTTGAAACACGGGTTGCACCTGTAAATCAGTGCAGCAACGTGAGGATTTAAACCAAACCAGGTCTTTCACGGGGGGTCAAGTTGCTATTTAAGTTCTTTGAGTTCTCAAAAGATTGAAAATG
>NC_139931.1:720353-747853 GCF_963514095.1 Eutrigla gurnardus
CAAGGGGCGGCTGGGAGCTCAGGAGATCATGTACAAGTACATCTCCACTCTGGAACACCTGGTGCCACGCTTCGGCACCGAGACCTTCCCGGTGTCCCACCTGGAGCTGAGAGAGGACGGGGATGGAAGCAGCTCTTACTCCGACACCACGCACGCCCAGGCCGCCTCCAAAGACGAGTTCGTGGGCCCCGCCACCCACGAGGTCACGGTCTCCGGCACCGAGGGCGTCCGGTGGAGGAAGGTGACCGGGCAGAAGGTTGGTCCAAACACAAAGCTCTCGGCGCTGTCGTTCTGTGGCGTGTTGTTCATCTCGTTCATTGGGCTTCTCTTCACAGGCGGAGGCAAACACGTACTTCAGGAACGACTACATGAAGAAAACCAAACACGAGCCCAGCAAACCCAACGTGAACACTCCCAGTACATGGAAGGCCTTCTGTGATTTCCCTGAAATAACCCACATCGCCATCACTGGAAACAAAGTGTGCATTAGCACTCAGGACAACCACTGCCTGGTGAGAGGACTGGGTCAGCCTTTCTGTGGCGATGCATTTGTTTAATTGGTAAATGTTGTTGTGATGCATGAGGGCCGGTGATGAGTCACCCTTGCATGAGATGCTCATAGAGAGGTTCTATACGTTTGTGTGACTGAGAGCTTTGGGGCTTTTGGGGACGCTGCGGGGCGTTTCCATCACGCCGTGGATGTGTACGCTGTCTGTAGGCGGGAGCTGGGATCGTAAGCTGCTGGTGTTTGTGTGTCTGTGTGCATGTAGGAGGTTCAGATGAACTCCAGCCAGGAGGCCCGCTCCTTCATCTCCCTGCTGGACGGATACAACCGGCTGACTGCATTCGCCCACCACTACCTTTGTCATGAAGTGGCTCCCCCGAGGGTGGTGCTGAGTCTGAAAAACGGCCTGCACGGACCTATTCAGTGAGTTATTTCCCCCTCACACACACACACACACACACACACACACACACACACACACACACACACACACACGGTGTGTTATATCACAACTCTGTGCTTCCAGTGATGACTTTGTGCTGCTGAAGCTGAAGCGGGAGGCAGAGGAGGGAGCGTTCCTCGTACGCTGGAGCGCTCTCGACTATCACCGCATCATCCTCGTGGTCCTGAATAAAAATGAGGTAAGTCGTCGACGCCCACACTTCCTCTCCGGGAATGATCGCAGTGCAGCGGCGGTGAGAACAAAAAGCGTGTACTTTTTTACGTTTTCACAGAACGGATCGAAGCCCAACAGCTTCAAGCAGTTTCGGATTCAGCTGAAGGAGGCGATGTTCTGCTTGGAGGGCTGGGACCAAGAATTCTCCAGCGTGAAGAAGCTCACGGAGAGCCTGAAGACCTACGTGCTCAAGTCTGGTCCGGACAGCTTCGCCGTCAAGAAGTGCTGTTTGCCCAAACAAGCAGGTCGGCGGGGATCGGCCCTTTTCAGTCTGGACGTTTCAAAGTCCTCCCGTGTGTTTTAAAGGATGTTGAGGTGTTAACATGGGTGTGTGTGTGTGTGTGTGTGTGTGTGTGTGTGTGTGTGTGTGTGTGTGTGTGTGTGTGTGTGTGTGTGTGTGTGTGTAGACCTGTCCAACCTCCTGGTGGTGAGGCAAGGCGTTCACACCGAGTCCTCGTCCCTGAACACGGCGCAGCTCCGCTTCCACCAGATCAAGGAACGAGACATCGTGCAGGTTGACATGACTTCCTGTCACCACCTGTTGCAGCTTCCTGATTGGCCGCTCCGGCGACTGACCCACCCGGGTGTTGTGTGTGTTTGTGAGCAGGGGCAGCATCTGGGCCGCGGGACCAGGACCAACATCTACTCGGGACGCCTGCTGGTGCGAGACGGACCGGAAAACGACGAGGACGACGAGTTCAACAACAACTCCTCCGACCGCGAAGGGATCCGAGTGGTTCTCAAGATCCTGGACCAGAGCGATAAAGACATCGACATAGTAAGCCTCAGAGGGCCCGAGTAGATCTACTGGTCCACGCTGCTTCCATGGCTTAGTTTCACACACAGACAGACAGACAGACAGCTGTGGTGGACCAGCGACTCACCTGTCTTTTCAGAGCAAAGATAACAGATTCAGTTCCTCCCACAGTGACTGTGTAGCTGTCGGCACGGCAACACAGCAGCGTACACACGTCTGATATAGCAGGTGTCTAAAACATGCTGGTTTACGGTTTGTTTGTTGTACAATCCTCTGTGGATTCCTATTTAAATGCATCAGGTGCAATGATGACATCATGAGTCACGATCACCCCGGTGAACATTAACTCATGCATCACATTTGTTTGAGGCTATAAAAGACACTTTTATGGGCGACCCTGCATATTTATATATGTGTGTATCAACATGTCTAATCTAGTTTCATCCCAACTCTTCAAATATGATATCTATATGATACCTTTCCTCTCAGGGATTCTTGGAGACAGCGAGCTTCATGAGCCAGGTCTCCCACAGTCACCTGGTGTTTGTTCACGGCGTGTCGGTGAAGGGATCTGAAAGTAAGAGCAACGAACCAACAACAACATTACACTTTTCCATGCACCGCTTCCTCATTTGCAAACTTCCCCATCTCACACACACACAGTCTGTGTGTTTAGTCTAATGTATGGTTCCAGTCCCGGAGTGATGCAAAACCTCACTCGCCCGTTCTATCTCAAAGAGGATGCTGCTTGTTTGTTTTTTACATGTTGCTTTTGACTTGTTTCTACGGCGACAGACATCATGGTGGAAGAGTTTGTGGAGTTCGGCCCTTTGGACGTCTTCCTTCGCAGGGAAAAGGCTGCGGTGACTCCTCAGTGGAAATTCATCGTTGCAATACAACTCGCCAGCGCCCTAAACTACCTGGTGAGTCCAAACACGGCCTTTAGACCATGAGAATTCAATGCCAATCACTTGATATCGTTTATTCTGTATGGCTGCTCCCTCGCCCAGGTCTCCTTGTAAAAGGTTTGATCTTAATAAAGATAAATACATAGAAACGACCACGCAGCGGGTTGTGCATCTTTGTGACCGTCGCTTGCAAAACGTTTGGAGCTGCAGGCAGGAAACAGTCATCTGAGCCGACTTTATAAGTGCTGCGAGCCGAGTTCATCTTTGCTCTGACGGTTAACAGCGTTAAGAGTTATTCTAAAGACACGGCGTTTCCTTCTCATCCCTGCAGGGCAGCAAACAGCTGATTCATGGCAACGTCTGTGCCAAGAACATCCTGGTGGCGAGGCGCGGCCTGGAGCACGGCATCACGCCGTTCATCAAGCTGAGCGACCCGGGCATCGCCCTGAGCGTCCTCTCACGAGAAGGTCGGGACCAGACGCTCACTCGCTGTACAGAGACGGGTTTTTAATCAGATTTAGGAAACAGGAAACTCACCAGACCATATCCTGTGGCTGAGTTCCCGTCGTCATCCATCTCACAATTCTTATGTTAAAAACATCACGTTTGGTCTCAAACTGGACCACAAGAAAATAGAATTTAGGAATACAAAATTCATTTGAGCAAAATATTGAATACACAAATGAATAATTCAAGCTCTTTATGAGCATGTTCCTTATTTCACTACTGACCACTTTTCAGTGTTTCATTCTTCTTTATTTTTGTAATTTCCTCTTTGTTTCTGATTGTCATTGCGTGTTTCGATGCTTTATTACTGTGGAATGTATTCTTTTGAATATGACGTTGCATTAAAAGAAACATCTCACAATGCGGGAAGCGATATAAAAACCCATTTCCTCTTCTTTTATTCGTTGAATCCTGCAGAGCGTCTGGAGCGGATCCCGTGGATCGCCCCGGAGTGCGTCGACAGCGGCGCTCTCATCAGCAACGCCGCCGATCAGTGGAGCTTCGGCGTCACGCTGCTGGAAATCTGCAACAACGGCGATCTTCCCATGAGCGGCAGCACGCTGTCCGAGGTAGGCCCTTTGTTTCTCCTTCCCTTGTTCCCCTCCTGACTGACTGCTGCTAACACCATCAAACCCCAACAGAAAGAGCGCTTTTACCAGCAGAAGGGCCGTTTGTCCGAGCCGTCCTCTCAGGAGCTCGCCTGCTTCATCAGCATGTGTTTGACCTACGAGCCGGTGGAGAGGCCGTCGTTCCGCACCGTGCTCCGAGAGCTCACAGAGATCATGATGAAAAGTGGGTCTCTACTCTCTTTTTAGATTCTTTCTTCCAGTCGATCTCAGTGCGTTCGATAATGTGTGTTTTCTGCTCACAGATCCGGATATCTCCCCGAGTGAAACGCTGCCGGCCGCCGACCCCAGCGTCTTCCACAAACGCTACCTGAAGAAGATGCGTGACCTCGGAGAGGTGAGAGAGAGAGAGAGAGAGAGAGAGAGAGAGAGAGAGAGACTTTGACTTATTAAATCTATTAAAAATACTCCTGGGAGAGGCAGACATATCATAAGATATAAGAGGTATAATACATGATATATACTGCTTATATAATGAATATAAATCAATGTAAATGTTCATATTACTGTTTATTGTGTACTGTCCTAATATATATATATATATGCTTTGGCGAAACGTTCATGCCAATAAAGCCCCATTGAATTGAACTGAGAGAGTAACGCAGCGCTCCGTCTGCAGGGCCACTTCGGGAAGGTGACTCTGTACTTGTACGACCCGGCCAACGACGGCACCGGGGAGCGCGTGGCCGTCAAGGCGTTGAAGCAGGAGTTAGGCCACGTGCCCGAGGGCTGGATGAAGGAGATCGGGATCCTGAAGTCCCTTTATCACAGCAACATCGTCAAGTACAAGGGCTGCTGCACGGAGCTGGGTGAGTCCTCGGAGTTTCAGCTCCGTACTTCGCAGCCAATGAATGCATGATTGATGTCCGGCCCCCTGCTGCTCCTCTGAACTGAGAATCTATTGAAAGTGCACCACCGCTGTTTCCCCTTGTACGTCGATATGTGGAGCTTTCAGCGCGCAGCATGCTGGGCAGCGGGTCGATGGGAACAGAACGGGGAGGGTAACTGTTGCGTTGCCTGTTGACAGGAGGACAAGTGGTGCAGCTGATCATGGAGTACCTTCCTCTGGGGAGTCTGAGGGACTTCCTGCCCAAACGGAAGCTGGGAGTGCCCCAGTGCCTCATGTTTGCTCAGCAGATCTGCCAGGTGAGTGTGGTGCTGACAAGCAGAGGGGTCTGGTCTAGTTGTAGTCTGGTTCATTGAGCAGTTTGTAAACCGTGTTTTTCTCTCAGTAACCAGGAAATAAATGTCCACCAGTATAATCCTCATTTGCATCACATTTCCAGGTGTAAACTTTATGAGTCTGCAGCCACACGAGCTGCTCTGTAAATAATAACAACATGCTGATGTTCAGCAGCGCTAATCCTCAAGGATTACAAGGACCTGGATGACTGAGAACCAGCAGCTAGAATCAGGGTTGGTACGGGTGCTGGAAATCCTTGAAAACACTTGAATTTTAGTGTGGTGTTTTCAAGGTTTTAAAGTGCTTGGATGTAGAATAAAGGTCTTGAAATGTGTGTTGTATGTGATGACATCTATGATAGAACAGAGAAAAGAAGATCTCCATATCTGAGGGACTGAAAACAGCATTTTCTGACATTTCTTTATGAAAAATGTCTTTTGATGATGAACAGATGATGAAAATAGTTGGTGATTATATTTCTGTGGATCTGTTAGTGGAATTAGTTTTCCTTTCATTCGTGGTCCTTCTGTAAAAAGCTGTCTCCAAACATCATGTTGGTTGTTTAGAGGACAATAACATCTCATTTAATGTGATGAACAAGTGACATCATAAGTAGACTGAATACTGACCATTGGATTGATACACATATGGAGTTTACCACAGCTGGAAGGGGCTGGAAAAGCATGGAAATGCACCTTGAAATGCTTGAAAAGTGCTTGAATTTGACTTTGGAAATGGTGGAGGAACCCTGGATAATGTTTACCGCGTCTTAGTTTGTTAAAGAAAACGTCAGGGGACCACCAACCAAACCAAGGTTCCTCATCTGGGGACCATGAATGACACGGCTCAGAACGACCTCCTATAGGAAACTTTAAAAGACAACCTTTTGCTCTTAAAGGGGATGCAGTACTTGCACTCGAAGCGGTACATCCATCGGGACCTCGCTGGCCGTAACGTCTTGGTCGTGAACGACAGCTGGGTGAAGATCGGAGACTTCGGCCTGAGCAAATACATCCCTGAAGGCGATATCTACTACCGCGTCCGTGAGGACGGGGACAGTCCGGTGTACTGGTGAGCTTGTGCATCATTTAACACTTTTATTCATCCTGGTTTGCTTTCGCTCACTGAACTGTATTTGTTCTCCTGTGCAGGTATGCCATTGAGTGCTTGAGGGAGAGTAAATTCTCCTTTTCCTCTGATATCTGGTCCTTCGGCGTGACGTTGTACGAGATCCTGACCCGCTGCGACCATCGCCAGAGCCCTCCAGTGGTACGTCCAGCCTGACCTCCCTTCAATCAGCTCAAACCTGCAGGTGCTTCCATGTGAGGCTCCGTCGGCTCACTTTACATGTCCTCCGTTGTGTTTTTGTAGAAGTACTCTGACATGATGCAGGAAGTTAAGGGGCAGATGACCGTGATGGTGCTCATAAAGCTGCTGGATAAACAGATACGACTGCCGTGTCCCAGAGACTGCCCTCATGAGGTAATAAATAACTCAACTCACATCTTCTCAATCATATCAGATACTGAACTAGTACTCCATATCACTCAGAATACCTATTAGATCACACTGGACGTTTGTCTTTGTGAGGTTTTGAATCAAATGCCTTCTTTCTTCCTCATATTTCTGACAATAAAGTATGATAAGCTCTATTGTTTCTTCCTTCCCACAGTAATCACACCTTTATGTATTATGTTTACCTATTTTGAACAGTGTGCTGTTTAGACACACACCTCATTTCTCCCACTTTCCTTTGAACTCATCGTCCTTTCAGTCTCTCTTTAAAAATGCTCTTTACTTCTGTTTTGCTGTGTAGCCTCCTTTGCAACCTTCCTGCACTTTAATTTCCTTTAATACCAATATGCGCTGGTATCCATAGATAACTGTAATATGACGTATTTCTCTCCGACAGGTGAAGCTGCTGATGGAGCAGTGTTGGGCTTCAGATCCTCAACGACGACCAACGTTCAAAGTCCTCATCGAAAACTTCGAGGCGATCCGCCAGACGTACGACTGGCAGGCCAACATAAACTTTTCCTTGCCTCAGATGTGATGGGATTTCTTTGTGTCAGCACTTTTCCACCATGGCCCGCCTCCTAGTGCAGCGTAGCTCGCGATGGGTCTCCTGCTGTGCATGTCCTCATTTACGGAGGTCTTCATGCCGCTGGCGTCTCTTTGATAAAGCACACTGCAGCCCTCTCACAATGATAAATCTGTTTTTCTTCTTTCCTGGCTGATGATCAGCTTTTTCCTTTTCAAAAGTTTGTATATGTATATATATATATATATAAATATATATCTCAGTAAGTATTAAGAAGTACTGTATGATTCAGAGATTTCTATCTTTCATTTTGTGTTTGTACATTTTTTTTAGTACATATTAACTATGTCAGATATCGGTATCTATACGACACTAAGCAGCTGACTCATTTAAACCTATGCACATATTAATCACTGTTTTCCTGGTATGAGACGGTCAAATGTACTAGATGCATCACAGACAGGTAAAAGAATCGCACCTGCAATCCAGTCATACAGCAAATTCTCCTGAAGATTTCATGTCATCCTGGACAAAATAATTGCGATTCACAATATATTAATATATATATATATATATATATATATATATATATATATATATATATATAATGGTAACTAAAAAACGATGGTAACTAAAAAACATAAATATATATATATATATATATATATATATTTTTTTTTTTTTTTTTTTTTTTTAAGTTACCATCGTTTTTAAGTGAAAAACAATCTAATCTTAAATAAGACAAATATAAATCATAAGGTCGTCCTGCATAAATAAATATTTTTTTAAAACCAGGCTCTACTTTGTACCCGTCTACAATGATAGCAAGCTAGACAGCCGGTTTTAAACCACCCTTAAACCAGCACACTCTGCATTTAGAAGTTCAAAAAGAAGATCGACCATGAAAGTTACACATTTTAATACAGAAACCAAAATCTCGAGTTCATAATTGAGAAAAAACAACAAAAGTAAACTGCATTAATACAAGAAAACGATGCATATGGCTTGATGCATTTATTAAAATGTTTAACATTATGTTTTCGTGTCTATCCTATTAAACTATGATGACCATTCTAAACTATAACTATAACTGTGTAATTGTGTTAAATGTATACTTGGAGGTGATCGTAAAATTCAAAAGGAATCCCTAAAATGACTTTAGTGTCTCTTATCCGAGCATTTTGATTCGTGCTCAGCAGAATACAGGGAGGAACTGTGGCCCCGCCCACGATTACGTCGTAGTCACGGAGAATGCGTCCCCTCTCGACCAATCAGAAGCGGCGCTGGGCCCATGTGTGTATTGTTTAAACTGCTCAAATCTGCCAGTTTCCCAGACCGACCAAACTTCCACCAGAGTGATGGCGGCCGTCGTGTCTGTTAGCGCCGCTGCTGCTGCCGCTGCTGCCCGGGAAGAGAACGCGGACGCGGGGCTCACGTTCGCCCCTCGCACCCTCCTCCACGAGAGCTACGACCTCGCCGCTGCGGACCACGAAGGCTGGATGTCCGGGGACCGCCGGTATCCCGAGCCGGACCACGGCGAAGAGGACCCGCCGTCGGAGCGCGAGTGTCAGCGGAGGGTCGACGAGGACTTGACGTCCCTGAGCCCCGAAGAGATCGAGAGCCGCTTGGAGAGGACTCGCCGGGAGTTTTACAACCGCAGAAAAATCATCATTAAAAACCTTCCTTCCGACGTTAGCAACCAGGTACGGGTAGAAGAAGTACTTTAACGGGAGTTTAAACCACCGGGGGGTTGATTGATTGACGGGCGTTTGGCTAGCGTTAGCCTAGCTCCAATATGCTTTGCCATGCTACACTCGATAGCTTTGCTAGCCATTTAACTCATTAGTTTAATTGTTCGGGATGATTTTAAAAGACAACACGCCGTTAATTGGCAACCAACGAACCACGTGTGTTGTTTTAAATGAGTTCTAAATGAGTGTTCGGGTAGCTGGCCGGTGGTCGGATACCGTTAACTGTCATCCCGGTCCCCCTGTGGCCTGTTTGACCTGCGGGTCCGGGGAGGGGAGGGGGGGGGGGGGGTCTGACCACGGTCATATTCCTGATATTTCTTTTGTTTCGGAAGCTTCCAGGCCAAAGTGTGTCTCCTCCCCGGTCCGTGGGGGTTACAGGCTCCATCCTGTTGTTCCGCTTGTGTCGACCACCGGTGGGTTTTAGTCATGATGCCACATTTTTTTGGAACGTGCCTGACTCGTGGGGAGCGCTGGGCCTGCGGGCGGTACCATTGTTCCCAGAGGCGGGGGGGTGCAGTTCGAGATGTGAGTTGCACGATAACAAAAGGGGGAAGGTGCGGAGACAAAACGTTTCAGAAAATGCTAGACAGCATCGCCATTTCGTTTGTGAATGGTCAAAAGCAGAGCAGAACAATTTCTCGCCCAACAATGATCGGTTATTCTCCTCTCACCCCCCCCCCCCCCCTCCCCGCAGGTGCAACTTGATGCGTGAACATGAACGAGTTAATTAAGTTAATTAAGCCCGAAATCTGCAGTTTATATGATGGCCAATAATCTACAGCTTCATACGTTTTGTGACACCCTGGTGAATTATTGTGAGTTAAATGTCCTTTAAATGTTTTTCTTTATTTCCAGGAAGTCCACGAGCTGTTGGGCAACTATGACTTGAAGTACTGCTTCGTTGACAAATACAAGGGCACAGGTTGGTATAGCTGCTTGTCCTAAATTATGTCAAAGATCCACCACAGATCTGTAAATATGAACCCAAAAAAAGGAACAAACGGGCTGTATAGTCTTACAACTTACTGGGATGTCTGTATTTACATGTCTGTTTTACTGCTTCACGGTTCGATTTAAAAGGAAAACTTCCTGACTTTACAGAAACTATTGACCAAAAGGCATCAAAACTTAAATTATTTGCCTATTTAATAAAGCTTAGATGGTTGATGTGCTTTATTTTACTTTTTCTTTCACTAAAATACTCACTGCTGTATGTTTACAATGGTCAAAGTTCATGAAAGATCAGCTTCCCGTCAGAGGTCTCAAAGTTGATATTGACGGCAAGAACTGAAATATAAAAATAACAGAATTGGTAGCTGAGTAGCTGACTAGTAGTTTCAGGGCTTGCCTGGTATCTACCAAACTGTTGCAGAAATGTTGCCCTTTTTAGATGTGGATTTACATCTATTACATTTTTGACTCATTTTTTCCCGGTGGCTTTCAGACACAATGGCAACGATCTGTTTTTATCGGCTTCTGTCTAAGTGTGAGTACCAGGGCCTTGGGTTGACGTGAGGCTCTGGTACATCTGTCAGTCTGTCACAATGGGAGATTAAAAACGTGGGTGCAGTAACATTTCAGCTCATGGAGTTGTTTTAGCCGTCAACGCGGCACTCCCTCAGGTAGAATCCCTTTTTTATTTATTTATTTTTAGATTTGTGTCAACCACGGTGACAGCCATTGTAGTCTCTGTAAGGGAACGTTGTATTGACATGGAAGCGTGTGTGTGGTGACATTGTGCCACCAGCTTTGTCTTTTATCAGACCTGCTAAAGACTGAATGGTGTCACAACCAAGGTTTCCCCCCTGAGACCTGCTGCGTGTCACTTTCTCTTAGAGGACGTACCCGTGTTACTACATGTCATCACACACCTACTTTACCAAACCTCTTACATGACACCAAAATTGCTGTATTTGTTTTTGCGAGAGTTTACGTTTTGTCCATATTCTATAAACGTTAAAGAATGAACATGGAAACGCTGTCGGTAACATGTGGACCCACAATCTGCTTCGAGCTCCGGCTTTCATCAGAGTAACTTCAGATGGACTAAACAACGTGTTGATACTCACATGGTTGAATGACGTAAACCCTGAGACTTAAGTCTTCTAGAGTGTTTCAAGACGTTCAACATGAATGGAGTTTAACAAATGCAGGATGTTTTCATGGGAAACCTGTGTGACCTATAATGTATTTGTTAAATGGGTGCACAATATGTTCGGGGGTTAAATGCACTTTTGTTATGTTGAAGGGATGTCTCTCCCTCGCGTAACTCCAAAATGTGTCCGTCTCCCTTCCGCCCTCAGCGTTTGTGACGCTGCTGAACGGCGAGCAGGCGCAGTGCGCCATCAAGGACTTCCACCAGCATGTGCTGCGGGACCGGGAGATCTCCGTGCAGCTGCAGCCCACGGACGCGCTGCTGTGCATCGCCAACCTGCCCCGCGCCTTCACCCAGCAGCAGTTTGAGGAGCTGGTGCGACCCTTCGGCAACCTGGAGCGCTGCTTCCTGGTGTACAGCGCCGCCACGGGCCACTCCAAGGGCTACGGCTTCGTGGAGTACATGAAGAAGGACTCGGCGGCCCGGGCCAAGTCGGAGCTTCTGGGGAAGCAGCTGGGCTCCCGCATGCTGTACGTGCACTGGACGGAAGTGGGCTCGCTCACGTACACGCTGCTGCACTCCAAATGCCTGTGTGTGGACCGCCTGCCCCCCAACCTGCTGACGGCCCAAGACCTCCGCAACGCCCTGATGGACACCCACGCACCGGTCTTCTGCCAGGTCTCACACTCACTCACTCAATCACTCACTGCTGCACTTTGAAGATGTCATCAATTCTACAGATTGTATTCTATGGCAAGAATAATGGGTTTAATAACGGGTTCAGCCTGTGGTGATTTGTCCAGAAAATGTAATAGGCAGCTGTTCTGATGAGCTGTTCACGGTCAGAGTCGGCAACACTGGGGGGGTGATGGGCGTTGCCCGTGCTCCGTTGCCTCGGGTATCTGGATGTTGTGGAGTTGCCACTGAAAGGTTGCAGATGATGAGAGAAAGGATTTTGTAAAATTGCGTGACTATAGTTGATCTTTCTGCACCTTTCACCTTTGCCCCAGTTTCACCCCTGTGCTCACTCAAAGTTTCTATAGCCATGAGCATAGCTGGTTTCCATGGCGACGACCAGCTGACTCCCCCAGGTGGTGTCATTCAGCAGGCCCTTCTGGAACACACACACACACACACACACACACACACACACGATGATTGATTTAGGAGTTGTGTTAATACTAGAGCTGGGAAACGGACCGTTCATTAAATTATCCCAAGAAATGACTGGCATTAAATCATGAAGGCACAGTGACTTTTTTATTTATTATTTTAAAAAGGAAATCCAAAAGCCGTGCATTGGAAGAGCATCTATTAGTTATTGTATACTTTAAATGGCGTTTTTAAAAAGTTTTCAGATTTGATCCGGAGCTTTTCTGACAGGAAATAAAATGCCGTGGTCGGTATATCTTTAGTGGGAAGTTTATATTCTAATAATCATTCTTTGGCAAATCTCATTATTTATGTGTTTTTTTCCTCTTCTCGCCGCCTCGAACAGATTAAATTTGTTGGACTTGGAGGACCAGTAAATCATGGAGTCTTAAATGAGGCGCTGCAGCCTGAGAACCTGTCGATGCTAGAAAATTGCCTCCGAGCCGCTGGACTCTAAATGATCAGAACCCAGAAAGATCCTTTCCTGTTGGACAGGGTTGGAGGACGTTTCAGGCTTTTGATGGGACATTTCCACATGAAATGTGCTCTTAGAGGAACCTGTGTTTGTTGAGAGCTGGACCCTAATATTAATTTGTTTTAGTTTTTTTACATATTCGATTTTTTAATTTGGGGATTTGGATATCCGTTCTTTGGAAAGTGTTTATGTATCAATGATATAAAAAGCAATTCTGTAGAATGACAGAATCCTGCTTGTGTTTATGAGCAGTGGGCTGATTGTGTTCCCCTCTCCACAGCTGGCTCAGGGACAAGATGGAAGTTTCCGGCGGTTTGCGGTTTTGGAGTTTGCCTCCACTGAGATGTGCGAGGAAGCACAGCGCTTCAGTGATGGCAGACCGCTGGGTGGGACACACATCAGGGTGTCCTTCTGTGCCCCCGGCCCGCCGGGAAGAAGCATGCTGGCGGCTCTGATCGCCGCCCAGACCATGGTAAGGACGTCGGGCCGATGCACCGTGGTCACATGTCCCAGGCTCTTATTGAACTGACTGGTGAATTCTCCCTTCAAGGCTGTGAACAGGGGTAAAGGTCTCCTCCCTGATCCCACTGCCATGCAGATCCTCACGGGCCTGAATAACCCCGCCACCCTCAAGATGCTGCTCAACCCGCTGTCGCAGGGCCCCAAACAAGGTGACGAGTCCTCGCCGGCTCTGAATGAATGCCTTTAATGTCCCGATGTGGATCCTGACGTCCCCATTTGTGTGCAGGCCTCCTGGGCGCCGCCCCGACGATGCCCCTGCTGGCCAACCCCGCCCTCTCCGCCGCCCTGCTCCAGCTGCTCCTCCAGAACCAAGCCAAGGCCCAGCAGGTACGACCGGCCTTCTACCCGTTTCCTCTGACATGTGCCTCCTTTGTCGCTCAGCCTGTGTTCTTTGTTTTTATTCATCCTTTATGACTCATGCACCCGTTTTTCCCTCCACGCTCTGCTCTTTCCCTCTTTACCATTAGCAAGCCTTTCTGGGAAATCATCTTCTGTGGGCTCAGGTGCTGCACAATAAAGAGAACCCTCTAGTGCCTTGTGTGAGTGATAATGGAGTGTTTGTGTGTGTGAGGTGTTGCTGCTGAAGCTAGATGGATCTTGGTCTTTTTTTATGTGACTAGTGCTAGAAAACACAAAGCCTGGGTGGGTGAGCTCTCGCCAAGAAACTTGTTTTTGTGTGTGTGTGTGTGTGTGTGGGGGGGGGGGGGGGGTGTACTTTTGAGTGGTGCTGAGTGATGTAGTAGGTGTGTGCTCCATTGTGCACACAAAGTGTAAATACCCACACTGTTAGGACCTGATTTGATGTGTGGTGAGTAAGCCTGGGTGCTGGTGTGGAGTGCAGCAGTGTTTGGCCACTCGAGCGCTGCAGGCAGGCGTTGTGACCCTCCCGTGACCCTGAACTCTCTCTCCCTCCCCTTCGGTCAGCCGGCGGGCCTCATCGGGGAGAATCCTCTGGCTGCTCTGCCGGTCCAGCAAGGAGTCCATCTGCTCGGAGACCTGCCCCAAGGTTAGCCTCCGCCCTCTCCAGCTGTAGCTCCTTGAGACTCCTCTTTAAGTTGGTCACGATGCTAGATAAGAGGTTTTACATCTGTAGTTCTGATGCAACTCTGACTCACAGATTTTTATGTAAAACATGTACAAGAGATATTCAAACGACATGGACTGTAATTAAAATTCATGCCTCTATCTGATTCCCCTAGGGGGCGTCGTCCCAGGTCTTGGTCTTCAGGCAGATCCCATGGCCCCCCTAAAGCAAATGCCACTTGGCAGAGGCCTGACGCGGGAGCAGGAGTCCCCCACGGCAGCGTGCACCTTCCCCCAGACTTCCTCCCCTGCCCTGCAGGGCATCTCCCTGCCCCTGATGGGAGGCATGCTGGGGGCAGATGGCCTCACAGCACAAGGGGTGAGTCATGTTTTTCCTGCCTCCTTGTTTTCTCGTCGAGTGTGAACGGTAAGAAATGAATCGGCTGTGATTCCCCTTCAGGTCTCCATACTAGGAGATCCTCCCAAAGATGGCCACCATCCTCACGGCGCCTTCCTCAACGTGTTCCCCTCAGGTTAGGTGCTTTTTTAAATTTTCCTTTGAGTTCTTTCACACTAAGTGTTGGCTAACGTGTGTGTGTGTGTGTGGCCGTCTCCAGGAGGCAGCTGTAGACCTCACCCCTACAGGAAGAGGCCTACGCTAAGCAACGTGTCCAACCAGCACACACACCAGAGCATTCAGCCCAACTACAACCTGCGCTACCAGGACTCCTACAACCCCGAGTACCCTCCTCTGCACCAGGTAACCACACCTTGATTCTCCTGTAGGTGACTGATGGTGAGCTGATGAATTTCCAGTTATTATAGTTATTGTATCGTCTCCAGGATCCTCTGGCCCACTTGTATGAACAGCAGGAGAACCTTGATACTGGAGCCTTGGCAGGTTTCGGTCAGCAGGTGAAGTTTAGTCCACAGTTTGAAGATGATGTCGGCATGTTGTCACTGTTGGTCGTCGTAGTAACACGTTCTGTCTCTGCAGTTCTCCCGTCACCCGGACTACAGTGAGCGTTTCCCCGACTACAGTTACCCTCCCAGCGAACCCATGACCTCGTACTTCAGCTCGGGGCCCGAGGCCGGCGGTAACGGAGGCCTCGCCACCACGCATCTCAACAGGGTGAGCCTGAATATCTAAACCTCCTCTGGTTTGAGTTCAAACTGTGAAAGGTTGGCTCCAATAATAAGCCCATGTTCAATAATGAATGTACTGAGAGTCGGCGGTCAGTGACTGGTCTGTTGTTTGTCCTCAGGCTGTGGGAATGCCTCCTGGAAGCCACTCCTCCATCTACCCCCCAGGCCTGGGCAACGCCGCCAAGGTCATTTAGGCACTTCCTAGTCTTAAGTCCTCCTCTTTAGAAACATGTTGTATACATTTTTTATTGACTTTTCTTTTCACCAATGATCACAGACCCCGATTGGCAGCCACAAGCGGGTGTTCTCACGGCTGATCCCGTCTCCGGAGCCGAGCCCCGAGGGCGGCTACGTGGGCCAGCACTCCCAGGGCCTCGGGGGCCACTACGCAGACTCCTACCTGAAGCGCAAACGCATCTTCTAACCGCAGCCGAGTGCTTGTTCGTTGGGGAGTAGGCGTTCAGGAGGCGGGACACGACGGCGTCTCCTCGGGTCTCCTCCAATGAACTGTATGGCCTGCCGGTCCCTGGATGTGTCCTGTGTGCTCCTGGCTGTGACCCCTGGAGGGCGCCGGCGAGTGCAGCCTGTTGCTATCTGGACAGTTGTGTCACTCCATGAGATTTCTTGGTGGTTGTATTTTTTCTGTGTGAGTGTGTATATATATAATTTTAGTGTGTTGGTAAAGTATTTTTTTTCCTCTTAATATTTTTTATTTGACTTTTAAATTCCTGTTAAATCTTGTACAGAGAGAAAAAATGGTTAACTAGCAAATGAAGAATTTTCTCTAACGGCTTTTTTTTTTTTTTTTTTTTTAATTCCTGTGTTGAGTGGCAGAGATTCAGATGGTTCGGCCCGTTTTCCATGGCGGCCGTCGGCTGCTTTTAGACTGTTTGACATCCTGCTAAATGATGCTGTCCGATTCACGGCGACGCGACGTGCATCGCTTTAAAAAGGAGCTTTTCCAACAGCCTTCCTGATTCCATGTAAAAAGTTTTGTTTGTTCCATGATGGTGTTTGTTTCCCCTCCTTCCACAGGGTTGTAGGTTTAGCCTTCTGACTTTCTCTCTGGGTTCATTGCCAACATGCAGCTTTCCATCCACCGATGACGGCTGTACGTACCTGCTACCTGTGTATTATGACATTGATTTATTTTTTCCACGTGGTTTCTGTTGATCTGCACCCTCCAGCTCGTTTAGGGAGTGTTTACACCGGTTGTTGAGTGATGCACTTGAAGGTCACGGTCTGTTCTCACCTACAACATGCTCTTTTCAAGTCTCCTCTCACTCATGTCAGGAAATGAATGTTTTGTGTCCGAGTTTAATCTTTTTTTTTTTAATGTCTTAAAGTCCAAACATCACACCTCTGGTTGAGTTAGGGGGGGGGGGGGGGGGGGGGGAGTACTAATGGAAGCTGGTGGCAGATGATTGGTGACATGACTGTCCTTTTCTTTTTCTCTCTTTAAAAAACTAAGTATCTGGTTGACAGTTTGATTGTGAAAACCCATTACCTCTGACTTCTGCTAGGAATGCAGCTACACTTGAGCCTTAACAGTGTTTCCTGTGACATCATCCTGCCCTGTGTTGGCTTCCATCGACATTTACCTTTCTGTGTTATTTGCTGTGTAAATAGTTAAGCTTTTTTTTTTGTGTTCTTGAATCATACCTGCCTCCGGTCTGGTGTTTTGAATGGATTTGCTGCTCTTTGTGTGTTTTTGTCGTTCCGCCTGTATGCCCGGACAGCTGACCTCATGTTGTGTATGGACCAGGAGATGCAGCGTACTGTGATGATCATTCATTCTCCACTGCCATCTTCTCATCTGTACCGGCCTGGTTGTATCTGTATGTGTGACGTGAGCAAGTAAATGTTATTTAAACTCATGATGTTGTCAGCTCCTCATTAAGAAACAACTTGAATGTGATAAACAACTGATTCGTTAGTGAAGTTCAAGTTTCACCTGACAGTTACGTTACAAAAAATCCATAGTACAGTAGTAATCACAATATATTTGGCAGGTTTTGCCAGTTTAATGAACTATAGTGCATGTGATGACTTGCATGATGAAAGACAGCATTTTGAATTAGACGTTAAAATTAGTTGTGAACCAGTTAGGATTTAGTTTTTTGAGAATTGTGCCAAAGCAATTGAGGAAAAACTGTAAAAGCACAACAGACTTAAAGGGACGGTGTGAAGGATTTGTCATCCTGAGCTGCTGAATGTGTAACCATGGTAACGCGTTGGCCTCGCTCCATGCTTCTGTGAGCGACTGCTGCTTTTGGGGGCAGCGGATGTCGGCTGGCGTCCGGCGGCAGCAGCACGGTTTGTATTCTGCTGCTCACGTTGCTGCAGTTTCAGCGGCGTGTTGGAGGACCCGGGGCTCTCTGCGGTCTGGCTGTTCTGGACTACTGTAGAAACCTGGTGGACTCTGAGGAGGACCTGCTCACAACACCATTCTTAGCTTCAGGTGGCATGAAAACACATTTTGAGATATTATATTCCATTTCTTCTCTAGATTCCCCCAAAGATGTGGTGGAGCTACCCGAGTCGTGTTCCCTCTGTGTGTGTTGTTACGAGGCTTTGCTGCCTGCAAGGAACAAAAGCATTTGATTGGTTCAACCCTAAATTTGTAAAAGCACTAATAATGTCATCCAATGCTCTCACATTTTAGCCTGATTATGTTTATGCCTCTACTCAACGAGACAGCTGAGAGTGTTTACTGTAAATGAAGGCTTCATGCTTGCAGATGCATCTTGGGAAAATAGTGCAGTAGAAAAAAAGTAAAAGAAATGTGAGGAGGCATCAGAACACATGGAACTGGATCTCTTCTTGTGTCGTCCAATAGGGAAGGAAAGGGTCCACATCAGTGTTTGATGATGTTCATGATGTCTGATCGTTGATAATCTCATAACGACTGAACACGCGGCGGCGTCCGAGCGGCGCCGTCCACCTGTGTGAACGTTAAACAAGCGGCGGCTGAGAGGCTGAGGTTTCTCCCTGAATGAATAATTGATGGAGTCTCAGTCAGTCGTGGGCTATAAGCGGCTGATAACGGGCGGATGCTGGAGGAATGAAAACAACCGGACAGGAGAGACATCTCTGCTCTCAGACCAGAAGATCAGGTCTAATTAGAAACAGAAGAAAGCAGGGCTCGGTTGTTAACAGGCCGGTCCTCGAAGGGAACGGAGGCTCAACGTGAGCTTTGAGTTGGTGATTGGCTGCGAAGCCCTCTGCTCACCTTTCACACGGGGGTCGGGGGTCACGAGGCAGCGAAGAGAGCTCCTCTCTCTCAGAATGGAGGTTTTGATTTGCTGTTAGCCTCGTGGACCCTCCAGCTGATTGAGCTGCTGAGCACAAACACAACGGCAGCACGCCGCTCATGAAACTCTCTTTGTGGCGTTTCTGTAAGGAAGTAAGTCTTTGTGTTGTTCTGTAAAGGATAATGGAAATGAGAACCCCGTGAGGAAACGACGGGCTTGTTTTTCAACCTGCCGGCGTCACATTTAATGGCTTTCTTCTCAGCCGCCGGGGTTATTTCTGTAATATTTGTCTGTAATGCTTCAGGCACCCTTGAATTATGTTCTCATACCTGCAGCCAGTCTACCCAGAGTTCTCAGAGGGATCCAGCGTGGACGCTGTGTCAGACACATTTAGATTTCTGCCTTTCATATTTCCACCCACACAGTCACCCTGCACAGTAGCTGCTGGCGAACGCTGCTGAAACCTGCCATTTTCCCAAATGCAGAACAGGAAGGAGAAGCTCTGAAGGCAGATGACTGCAGCAGCAGCGTCGAGCCACGACGACACACGAGGATGGAAGTTACTCACTTTGTGGTGTGTTGAATAGAAATGGGCACATTCACCCTAACGCTGGTGTAAAACACATAAATTCACGTGTGCCGTGATTTATTACGGCTTCATATTTGAGGATACGAGCAACAAAGAGTAAGCAAACAGGGTCTGTCACCGGAGCTGTTTATAGCAGGATTAGTCATAAAGAACAGCCCACTCCCCCGGTGACAAACAGGGTGAGGAGCTGCTGTTTCTGCACCCAGACGACGGAGATGCTAGTCGGATTGAAATTCCACGCCAGAACAACCCAGCGAGGTTATTGTTACTCTTCATTTTCATCTTTTCCAGTCGATCCTCTGTGTAATTGTATATCGCTGTGGCCCAGGCGCTTCACGAGATAAGATAACCACTTCTGGTTATTACGGGGGGGTAAGAGCAGTGTTTCCCAGCACCGGTTTATTGTCCTGATGCACTGAACCAACACCTGCTTCTGAGCGTCCTGCAGACAGTCTGGAGATGCTGGAGTCCAGACTTTAAACCATCAGCTGGTACTCAGCCGATCAGGAGTCTCATTCAGGTGATGAAACCTCCCCTCTCCCCCCTCTCTCCCCCCCATCTCCCCCTCCTGTCCCAGATCCTCCTCTTCATCCTTGATAGCCGACACTTTTATGTGCAAGTGAAGCTCTCGTTCCCTTTTATTTCCTTTGCTGCCACTCAGCTCATGTTCACCATGGATTTATATGCATATTCTCTCTATAACTCTATTTTTAATTTCCATCTGTGAAGTCTGTTTTTCATGGAGCTCTTGTTTGATGTGAATGTAAAGAAAGACCTGCAACAGCAAAGCAGCTGAAACGAGGACAATAAATCTGGTCACATAAAGGTAGACAGACGGGCTGTTGTGTACACAAGCAGTTAAAATAGGTGCAAATATGAATATGATATAAATAGAACAATAAAATAAGAAATAAAATGTCTGCATGCAGGGCAATAAAACTGGGTGAATTTTAAAAAGCGTAATATTCTGCTCTGTAACGCAGCAGCAGATTGAAGTCTGTTAAAACGATGACTGACACGTTTTTATAACGCTGTCAAAGGTTTATTGTGCTTTTCATTCATAATTCAGATTGTTAATGAGATTCAGATTGTTAATGAGATGTCATGCATCATTAATAGTGACTCCTTGTTTCTCTGAGTGTTCTGCAGGAGAAAACAACCAGGAGGTCATTCTGACCCTCGGTTCTCATCTCAGTCCTCATTATAACGCTGACATCATCAGACCAGTCTTTAGACACGCTCACAGCGGGCTGCCGAGCCGGTCTGAGGCCTCGCTGGTCCTCAGTGGTCCAGCTGGTCCTCAGCTGGTCCTCAGCTTGTACTCAGCTGGTCCAGCTGGTCCTCAGCTGGTCCTCAGCTGGTCCTCACTGGTCCTCAGCTAGTCCTCGCTGGTCCTCGCTGGTCCTCAGCTTGTACTCAGCTGGTCCTTGCTGGTCCTCAGCTGGTCCTCATTGGTCCAGCTGATCCTCGCTGGTCCTCAGCTGGTCCAGCTGGTCCTTATTGGTCCAGTTGGTCCTCGCTGGTCCTCACTGGTCCTCAGCTTGTACTCAGCTGGTCCTCAGCTGGTCCTCGTTGGTCCAGCTGGTCCTAGACTGGTCCTCAGCTGGTCCTCGTTGGTCCAGCGGGTCCTCAGCTGGTCCTCGCTGGTCCTCGTTGGTCCAGCTGGTCCTAGACTGGTCCTCAGCTGGTCCTCAGCTGGTCCTCGTTGGTCCAGCTGGTCCTCAGCTGGTCTTGGGGAAAGCCTCCCTGCTGTTTCCCATCTAACTCCTCCTCTGCCTCCACTGAACGGGACGAGCTGATTGGTTCAGAGAGGACAGTGTAAAGTGATGAACACATCATCACTTGTGAAGGCTTCTGCTGCTGCATCGAGGAGGACACACACACACACACACACACACACACACGTACACACACACACACACACACACACACAGACACACACACACACACGTATACACACATCCACACAGACACACACACACACACACACACAGCGTGGCCCGGAGGACGGTCCGCCCCCACCGCTGCAGGAAAAGAACAATCTGAAGTTATTTCAGGAATTCCTTTTAATATAAATGAGCCGAAACACAGTTTTATATTATATATTATAACTCTCTCTCTCTCTCTCTCTCGCACACACACACACACACGTCCAGTAGCAGACTATTGCTCACTGTCAGGAAAGAGGTGTGGATTCATATTTCATGGCCGTTCACCGGCGGGAAGTGAATCCATTTCCCAGCATTCCCTGCTGCCCGATGAGGAGCCTCAGTGTCCTGTTGCCCTGATGTCTCCCTCTCAAGACCCCAACACATGTCAAATATTCTAACATGTGTTTCTTCCAGGGAGGATGTTCTATGTGTGCAGATGCAGTTTTATTTCATAAAACCTGCTGGCTGCGTTTCTCCGTATCCGAGTTTCTTTTGTAAGAACGGTGTTCTCGTTTTCATCCTGATGAACGGCGTGTTTTATTATGCAGAAGTTCTTCTAATTGTCCTTCAGGGAGGAATTCCTTCCAGTGCAGTTCAACTCAACGGTTCATTCATATTCCTATTTGAGACAAACAAGGCTCTAATCTGTGATTGGGATAAATAGCCTGGAGTTGCTCATTTAGGGGTTTTCTGGACTCAAATCATCTTTTAATAATAAAACACAGCTTCATCAGCTTCAAATGGGACAATAGAGTTATCTTAATATATTCTTTCTGCATAACAATATTTCATGTCTACAAACTGACAGCTTTCTCAAGGACGCAGGATTGAATGCAGGTTTTTCAGTTGCAGGTTTATTTGGTCTTTAGAGACGAGGTAACGTAACAAGAGAAGTCAAGAAACTAGAAAACTGCAGCTCACCTCTTTGAAATCAAGGCTGAAGACTTTTCTGGTTGCTGCCTTTTATTTAGCCTTTACTTCCTATATTCCTGGATAATGACGACAATTATCTTTACATAGAATATTATCCTGTTCATGATTCAACCATCAGAAGCTGCTTCGTCTTTAATCTTTCCCTTCAGATGATTGTGTTGTTTGTGTTTAATTACTTTTATTTCAACCCAAACAGAATGCATCCGCATGCATTGTTTTTGAGGACGTGAGCACCGAGTAACAGTAACTTAATTCAGCCGTGAAAAGAGGACAGCTACTTTTTAGTGATTTCTGAGTCAGTAATTACAGTCGAGGCTGAAAATCTATAACACGCTCTGCTGCCACCGGAGAAGCTACTTGTTGGTTTAGTGGTTTTTATGGTTACGGCACTTGTTTCTCCATGAACTACATGTGAGGGTAGACTTCATAGAGCTTTACTGTCAGCATGTAGGTCATATTTTTTAATGTGGAGTCTCCTTCTGTATGTGTCTGAGTGGAGGAGGGACCGAGGGTGAGAGGGTGAGGCGCAGCTTCGACGGGAAGAAGTGGACTTTTAGTTCAATCTGGTGGCAGCGCTGCACTCCATAATGCTACACTGCAAACCTCAGTGAGACCCCGAAGTCAGTATACGGTCTCTACGGCAACGGTGTAAAGATGGCCGCCGCTCTGACCATCACGTTGCTCTGAAAGGCAACATCCACTCTACTTCCTCTTCTGTTCATGCTATTCAGAGCAACACTCCTGAGAGTCCAGACTCGCTGGCAGGGAAGAAGATCAGCTCTGAACATTTACATCCAAACAGCCGTCTGTCCATGTTTTCTTTTTTTAGCTCCTTATGTGTGTCAGGCTGACCAGGGCAACGAGCAGAGCAACAAGCAACGAGCAGAGCAACAAGCAGAGCAACGAGCAGAGCAACAAGCAGGTCAACAAGCAGAGCAACGAGCAGAGCAACAAGCAGAGCAACGAGCAGCGCAATGAGCAGAGCAACAAGCAAAACAACAAGCAGAGCAACAAGCAGAGCAACAAGCAGAGCAACAAGCAACAAGCAGAGCAACAAGCAACAAGCAGAGCAACAAGCAGAGCAACAAGCAGAGCAACGAGCAGAGCAACGAGCAGAGCAACAAGCAGGGCAACAAGCAGAGCAACAAGCAGAGCAACAAGCAGAGCAACAAGCAACAAGCAGAGCAACAAGCAACAAGCAGAGCAACAAGCAGAGCAACAAGCAGAGCAACGAGCAGAGCAACAAGCAGGGCAACAAGCAGAGCAACAAGCAGAGCAACGAGCAGAGCAACAAGCAGGGCAACAAGCAGAGCAACAAGCAGAGCAACGAGCAGAGCAACGAGCAGAGCAACAAGCAAAACAACAAGCAGAGCAACAAGCAGAGCAACAAGCAAAACAACAAGCAGGTCAACAAGCAGAGCAACGAGCAGAGCAACAAGCAGAGCAACGAGCAGCACAATGAGCAGAGCAACAAGCAAAACAACAAGCAGAGCAACAAGCAGAGCAACAAGCAGAGCAACAAGCAACAAGCAGAGCAACAAGCAACAAGCAGAGCAACAAGCAGAGCAACAAGCAGAGCAACGAGCAGAGCAACAAGCAGAGCAACGAGCAGAGCAACAAGCAGGGCAACAAGCAGAGCAACAAGCAGAGCAACGAGCAGAGCAACGAGCAGAGCAACAAGCAAAACAACAAGCAGAGCAACAAGCAGAGCAACAAGCAAAACAACAAGCAGAGCAACAAGCAGAGCAACAAGCAAAACAACAAGCAACAAGCAAAACAACAAGCAGAGGAACAAGCAAAACAACAAGCAGAGCAACAAGCAGAGCAACAAGCAAAACAACAAGCAGAGCAACAAGCAGAGCAACAAGCAAAACAACAAGCAGAGCAACAAGCAGAGCAACAAGCAGAGCAACAAGCAAAACAACAAGCAGAGCAACAAGCAGAGCAACAAGCAAAACAACAAGCAACGAGCAGAGTAGAGCAGAGCAATGAGCAGAGCAACAAGCAGAGCAACAAGCAACGAGCAGAGCAACGAGCAGAGCAGATCTCCTCAGGAGGCGTGAAGGTGCTCCGGGTCGGCCGAGGCTGTCATGAGTCCAGCAGCATGAGTCCAGCAGCATGAGTCCAGCAGCTTGAGTCCAGCAGCATGAGTCCAGCAGCTTGAGTCCAGCAGCTTGAGTCCAGCAGCATGAGTCCAGCAGCATGAGTCCAGCAGCTTGAGTCCAGCAGCTTGAGTCCAGCAGCTTGAGTCCAGCAGCATGAGTCCAGCAGCTTGAGTCCAGCAGCATGAGTCAAGCAGCTTGAGTCCAGCAGCTTGAGTCCAGCAGCATGAGTCCAGCAGCATGAGTCCAGCAGCTGGACCTCTGAAGCGTTGAAGTGAAGCTCCCACGTATAAATAAGACGGTGAGGAAGCAGAACTCGTCCGTTTGAAGAGCTATTACGGTCCGTCTAAAACCGGCTCCGTGATCCAGGCCTCAGAGGTGGACTCATCACAAACGAGATGCTTTCACTAGAAACATCATGTCAATGCAACGAGACAGGCGGGTTCGTTGTACATGATCAGCTGACTGTCTAGACTGCAGCTGCACCCTGATTACTGGATCAGGTGTTTCCTGTCTCCAATCAAGGCTTCATTTGCACGTTGTTTTTTTGTTGCTTTGGCTCGTTTTAAAGCGCCTGAACTCTGCTGCACGCCTGCAAAAGGTAGAAACTCCCCCAAACCTTTCTGTTTAGGCTTCATAGACGTTGTCAGGAAACTGGCCAACGGCTCCACAATGAAAGGTTGCTTTGTCTTTGTGTGGAAGTATGTCTGCTATCCAAATCTCTGCTTTGTTCAACACTTGTACTCTAAATATCAGTTTGAGATACACACTGGGCTTTATTACAGCCGGACCAAACTGATTGTTCATGTTCACTCAGAGAGGAGATTTGCACATTTGTACAGTAAATTCATCCATTCAACAAAAAAAGCCCCAAATCAAACAACAATGCAATGCCGTGTATATATATATGATATATGATATGTATATATATATATGATATATGATATTTGATATATGGTGCATGTGAGGCTGAAACAAGAGAACAATGTGATGGTTTCACTGAGAATCAGCTCATCAGTGTTTGGCGTGCACATTGTAAATTTGTGAAATTGGCTTGAATGAGAAACTCAAACTGTTTTGAACAACAAACAAACTGTTCAGAGATTTAATTCTCTGAATGTTTGAAGTTCAATGTTGGCTGACTGATCTGAAGTCCAACAACAGACAGAGGGAACATCACTTCTATGAAAACGGTCATATTAAAATGTAGCTCATGTCCATGTCCAACAGAACCAGACTGACATGGACGTATGAGGCAACACGACCTCTTCTCTTTAGTGTGAATATCTCACTGTAGGAGCTTTAAAATCCAACGTCCCGTAGTTGTCATGGATGTAGGCAACGCCCCATTCACACCATTAAACGTACAATTTCACAAAAGCTCATAATAACAAAACTAATTGCCTTAATGTACGTAACCCACTGGGGGGGCGTTCCATTCCACATTTGATCCTGTTGTGTTCCCTTAATGGAGGCTACACGTGAGCCGCTGGAGATAACCAGCGTGATCCGCTGTGCACATTCTGCAGATAACAATAGCATGTTCCCTCTTCCTCCCACTCAACACAGCAGCACCTCCAAACACCAGAACCAGGACCGGCTCATCCAACACTGGAGTCTCAATTAAGAACAATACAAAACCAAAAAACCCTGAAGGGAACATATTGATCCCCGCTGAGGTCAGCTGTCACTCGATGCCTCCACCAGTGTTGTACAGTAGGCCATTAGCTGGTGGCCTGATGGGAATGAGACCTTTTACCCAGAGTGCTTTGGGTCCTCAGCTAAAAATACTGGGTGCAGGAACACTTAAAGGGGGGGCGGTGTAGTCCAGACCAGGGGGGAGTCAGAGTGACACTGTTCAGCTACTAACAGCTGATTAAAAACATCACCATCTGCCGTCATGGCAGCAATGTGCTGTTTGTTTTCTGTCCAATGCGCAGTGAACGCACAACATAATGGATGAGCACATGAAAGGTTCCAAACCCTCCAGTGCTGACAAATCAGAGAGGGAGGGGGGAGGAGGGGGAGGAGGGGGGAGGGAGAGCGTTGTGGTGGAGCCAATGTTTGTCGTCGAACTCCAGCAAACGTGAGGATGGGAAGATGATGGTGGAGGAGCTGCAGGCTGAAGCTCCGCGGTGATCAGCTGCTTCTCTTAAAGGATGCAGTGTGACCGAACTGGACCTGGAGCCGGAGAGACCAGTCCAGCCAGTCCTCCCATCGGCATCCTGCTGCTGCTTTCTGAGCCCGGCAGGCGCTGAAACCACCGGATCCAAACATCTCCATGGAGGAATTAGCGGACACTTCTGCGGCGTGTGCGCGCACGGGGACGCGCACATGAAACGCGATAGATTGAGCACTTTTTTTTGTGGAAATTGCCTGGAAATTTCAGAAGCAATAAGAGAGAGAGAGAGAGAGAGAGAGAGAGAGAGAGAGAGAGAGAGAGAGAGAGAGAGAGAGAGAGAGGATCTGTGTGTCTCTGCAATAAGTGGCTGCTGATAAAAAGCAATAAATAGTGTAAAATAGATCGGGGATCCGGCGCTGCGCGATGGGCGACGAGGCGTCAAAGTTCCGGGGAAGCAGCAGCAGCAGCACCGGCGTCTCCTCCCCGAAGCCCCGGACCGGGGAGCACCACGGCAGACCGGAGCATCTCCTCTGTTAAACAACGACATGAGTGTTTTCTGGACGACTTGTCAGATTGCCACTGTGACGGGTTTTGATGTGGATCAGAAAAGCAGACTCGGATCTGGGCTGTGCCGGACTTGGTCACTTTGATTTGTTCTAAGTGGCAGAGAGAGAGAGAGAGAGAGAGAGACAGAGAGACACAGAGAGACATGACACGTTGGTTGTGTGCTTTAAAATAAACCAATAACAGCCATATCATCTAATCAATAAGTTAAAAAGGGATTGATTTGATTTTTGCACTATGATGGAAGCGCCTCCATGCTCGAAGAAGAGCCTGTCCCTGTCGCTGCCGGTCCCCCGGGAGGGACAGGCGACCCTGAAGCCTCCGCAGCACCTTTGGAGACAACCCCGCACCCCCATCAAGATCAAGCACCGGGGCTACTCCGACACGGACCGGCATCACCACCGGCACATGGAGCGCTCCGACGCCGTGGATACGAGCGACCGGCCGGGGCTGAAGAAGTCCCGGATGTCCTGGCCGTCCTCCTTCCACGGGACCACGAACACATCCATCGGGAACTGTGTCGGCAATAAACGGTAGGCCTCCCGATAATAGCCAGCCCACTGGGCATATGCGTAAACAGGAGGGGGGTTTAACGAGTGCGTAATAACGCAGTGTGCCTGAAGGGTTAACCGATATGA